>NW_027153556.1:0-40545 GCF_002600585.1 Cystoisospora suis
AACGATAGGTAGATAGATAGATTACAGATAGTAGATTAGTGATAGATGATGAGAAGAATAACTGAGGAAGAGGCACTGCATACAGATAGACGGGCATTTAGGACAGAGAAGTGAGTATACAGGCACGTTTTACCACACAACAGAAGAAGCACCGATTATTTCGTGTGTAGGGACACTCAGGGAAAACTCGTCAAGAAAAGTTAGGAGAAGGAAAGAGATTACCTTTCTGAGGACTAAAAGCTCCTGGTAGTGTACATACACCTTGAGACGGCCAACCCTACCTCTCGATATTCTTATGATATATCTTTTATTTTACGTGAAAATATTCACCACCTAGCTGGAGGTACTTTTCTGAGTGGAAGGAAATCCCTATCACTACTAGCCTAACCAAGAAACGGTAGGCAGCAGCATTTCTCTCTCTTTCTTTCAGTAGATTTCTTCTGTCTTTGATAGGAGATACAGAGATACGTGCATGCATGCATTGGAAAGAATTAATACAGCAACCCTTTGCATAGAAGATGAAGCAGCTAGAATAGATAAGAAACCTTTATCTTTCTTGGTCAATGAATGCACTGCACATATAGAGATATCGATGCGTATCTCCATGGGGCAGGGAGAAACGCTTCTTAAGAAGAGAGACAAAATTTTTGTTAGCTCTATAGTTTTGAGCGCTATCTACCTTTATCTAATGAGTATGTACATGGTCCATAGAAGAATCTTTCTCCTCTTTTCAAGTAACTCAATGAGGTATATAAACCCTATATATCATTGTAGACTCCTTACACGGCACACCTCACCTACACGCAGTGTACATACACCTCTAGGTGGAGAAACATCCATTGCCGCTTTTTATAAGCAGAAGAAAAGTCGTTAAGTTCTTCTGACTTTCTCTTATTCTGTTGGATGTTTATAAGCTGAACTTACTGCGCTTTTTATCTCTTGCATGCCCGGCTGTTTTGCATGTTCCATCTTCGTTGTGAGTTGTTTAAGAGCTCTGACATAGGCAGGGTTTCCGGAGAGGTTCCCGTCACATATGACACGGACTAAATCTCGATCGACAGTGATTTGCTGTAAGAACGTCTTTAAAACAACAGAAGCTTCCTTTCGGTTAACCATCCTTCTCCCTAGCTCCGAGCTCTCATCTTCAACGACTTCGATCTTTTCTCCAGTACGTCGTAGATCTCCTCGTACCTCTCCTAACTTGGATCCTAAGGTGTCAAGAATCTTCTCACTTTCGCACAATTCTTCTTGAAGCTGAAGCATTTGCGGATAGCTTTTACTATACAATTGTAAAGCCTGCGTTTCATAAAGCATCAAGAGACAATCGATAGATGAATAAAGTTGATGGAAATCTAAAGGAGTTGCACTTCCCCCCCCTCCGCCTGCTCCTCCTCCGCCTCGGCTATTAGGAGGAAGACGTAAGGCGAGAAGTAACCGCGGATCATCGCTGAAACGTTTGAGAAAGTTCTCAAGAGATGGCAAGTCTAAAGACATGAGACGACTTGTTAAGGCTTCTAAGGAAGAAGAGCATGATGAGGAAAGAGGTGACGATGAAGACGGAGGAGAAGAAGAAGACGGAGAGGAAAAGGAGGAGGAGGTACGATTGTACTGGTGAGAAGGAGAAGCAGAGTCTTCTCCATCCCCGTCGGAGAGGACGGGGGTAGGAGAAGACGACCGGAGAGGAGATATGGAGGTCATGCTACATAGAGGCCAAAAGAAAAAGAGAAGTACAAGACCCAGATAAGAGTACAGGGGATGGTATTGGGAGACAGCTATCTGGAAGGAGAAGGAAGGGCAAGAGACGAAAGGTGGTGTCACATCGTCGAGTTGGAAGTAGTCGATAGCGAGATGTCACATCTGGTACGTCGATCCCTTTCCGGCCTCTACGGTGAAAGAAAGAAAAGGAGAGAAACAAAACTCCAGCATGGCCGTTGAGCGTTTCAGCTAGACTGTTAGAATATAAGCTCTGTAGCCATCGATGGCTGAAAAGGACAAAGTCAGAGGCGACCTGAAGAGGCGACGAAAAACGGGTTAGTTTCCCAGGGAGAGCTAAGCCGCGGCTCCTGTGTTGTCTACACCAAGGCAGACGGACGCAGAAACTTTGTTCCGTTTCTCTGAGTGTCTAAAAGAACCTTTCATAAGAAAGAGAAGAAGAAACAGCACCCAAGCGAAACGAAACGATCACGTGTTTTCGTAGAGGCGGAAGTCGAGCTGGTAGTTAAGGCTCGGAGAGCTCGCTGTTGTCTGTCAAGACGTGAGTCAACATTGCATGCGGCTCTGTTCCATCTGCATGACGCATATCGGACATGAATTTACTTCAGTGTCGCCTCTCAAATAGGAAGGTCGCGAGAGAGACACACCCGTCTAAGATTTCCAGATGTGTCTTTCCTGCGACCACAACCACGACACACGGTGTGAGGGCCGTGTTCATCTAAAGGCCCTCTCTGTATGCCCATACCGAACCTCTTAGTGAAGTCCCGCCCTTTCATGCGGATGTCGCTAGGGATCCTGACAACAGAAGTAAGAAGGAGAGGCCCTTGCAGCGTGATGAAAGACTGTCTTACTCGGGCCCTGTTTTGCCGCAGTTAGCTCCCTAGTCTCGACCCTTCGTATTCCCGCTGGTCACAAGCATTACGAAGAACCGACCCTAGGCACCTGGGACCAAGAAAAGACGCTGAGGCCAACAAAAAGTAAGCGAGTGAACTGGAAGGTTCTCAGCATGGTTCCAGCTGTAACAACGACGGCGCAAGATACAAAAGTTCGCACCCAGTGCCTCGGCTTCTGTCAGCGGCATATTCCTCTAAAAACGGAACACTTTTTCCATATAGCGTAAACATAGGCACTCTGTGTTCCTGAGGACTTCGAGACCCCGGCGCGCGCTCCCTGGTTTCTGATAGACTGTACAGCTCCGCTCCCCTCTGAGAGTTGAGCAACCACGAACACTGGGTTGACAGAAGCCCCACACTCTTACTTGGAGAATACTTATTTCTGTCTCTTGCCTGCGCACGATGCCGGAAGCCCGCTACACACGGGACAACCAGTGTACGCTCCCCGCCTGCCTGCCAGGTTCCAGCGTCTTTCCGGTGGTACAGCGTCCGCCACGGCACCGGGCTTTCCAGAGCTACGACACGCTACAGAGCCCTCGCCTGCACGGGCACGACTCCTAGCTGTCTGTCCCAGCGTTACGGTACCAATTCGCTAGGATGACGATCAGCCGAGTGGACCCCCTGACTCCTGCGGGCGTAAGAGGCTCTCGCAGAAATCACTCAGCTTGGGAAATTACACAGCGCGACTGATGTCGTGCTCATGGGGGCGCTGAGGTTAAGGCAGTACTGCGTACGAGAGTGTTGAGCCTCGCGGACGATGCACCGCGGAACAGTTATCTGGTACTCGGGTACGTGGGTATAGGGCCGTTGTTCCGTTGCCCTGAGGCAGTTCCCTGGCGGCACTCCCAGCAGACCGTTTATATCCTCTCAGGGCCGCTACACAAAGTTTGAGGCAGTGTCCGAACCGTTTTTGGATGGGGGCAGCTGAGGCGCATTAGAATCACGGAAGGGACTTTTCCTGTAGTCTCCAATGACTCACTGCACAATGTGCTCAACTCAGGTGCCTCTTTTCTCGAGTACGGAGCTCTACCGACGTCCTTAGCGGACATTCGTCGAAGGAAAGCAGTCTTTGACCTGAGAGCCCCATCGTCTCTCAGACTAGCCGATGTCGGATCAAACTGCACCTGCCTGCCTTCCGGTTAACTCACTCTTGCTTCGTGGCGGGAGCAACCGCCACATCCAGAGTAAGCCACTCGACAGCAACAAGCATTTCTAGACGAGAACCATTTATCGAAGGTGCTCTGGATCAGCGTCAACCCCGTTACATACAAGGTTTAGTCCAGCGGCTTGACGGAACCATTTCGTGTAGGTGCGAGGAGCATGGCAGGTTCTAGGCGACTTATTGCAAACTACTTCAGGAAAAGGAGAAAGGAAAAACCACTTCCTGGAGAGAGGAAACAGGGTTCGCGCCGGCGCTACTCTCAGTCACAGACAATTACGCCTCCTCAGGACTCCCTGCCACCCCAAATTCAGCAATGTCATCCCCACGGCCTGGAGTTTCTTCGGTTCATCGCTGCTACAAGCGACCAAGGAGTCTCGGAGCAGATTGCCTGGCATCGCATCAGACCAGCGACTCATAAAACCACATCAGCTGTTTTCTGGCTGTTCTTTTGGGCGCCATCCTGAGCTGTGCATTCTTCCTTTCGGTGGCTTAGACGAAAGCGCTGGCTCATTTTCTTCGTTTTCATTACGAGGTCAGGCAGTCAGAGATCACTACAGTTCCTTTTTTCTAAGCTCCTGAGTTGCTAGGTTGGCCTGCCCACGGCCACAGGTAACCGCAAGATGCAAGGTTGTCAACCTTTCGGTGTATGCACTTTTTTCTCTTACAACTATGATGTATAGACAACTGCAGAGTTTCGTACGACTCATGACACTCAGTTAAAACACCGGCTCGCTCTGTGAGCTCCTGTGTTGGGGAGCGATGCGCCTCGTGCTCACTGCTAATCCAGCGACCCGACTTCGCGTGTTGAGCCCACCCAGCAATGACCATAACTGAGTTAGTGTCCCACCTGGGTATTTGTGAGGGACCCGTCCGGAGAGTGTGATAGCGCTGCCTTGACTTGTGTCTTAGTGGCTGAAACTCCGATCACGACAGTCTGCCAGAAAGCGAACTTGACGCCGTTGCCGTCAACGGAATCTATGGGATTCAAGCTCGGTTGCAGCCCGTTGAGCCCGGGCGCCACTCTCCAGCAGTATCGGATGTTACTGAATTGCAACATTCTAACCTGTAATGTCGCAGTGCATCCGTCCCCCAGACTCTAGTTTGGAGTCACAAAGACATCGCCCTTCAGAAGCACCCCGGTCTCGTTCGAAATCGGGCGACTACTGATCCACTGGGCGCTTCCGTAGCCCCGCCGTAACACGGACCTCTAGAGAGAGCTTTCCGGGACAATTTCCCATCTCGAGTGAACTGGATTCAGCTTCTACACGCTTCCTCCATCCCCTTTCCGGCTGATCCTCTGCAACAGAAAGGAGGACTTGGCCACTTCCAAGTCGGAAAGTTCATTTTCGAAGAACTCTACAACAACAGAAGACAACCCGAGGCTCCGCTCAGAGTCTTTTTTTGACAATAGGGCTGCACGGTTACAAAGGATTCTTTCCGACAACAGCGAAACGGTCGCATAGATAAACCCGTATACTGACAGCGGCTGAAGCAAGACCGCCTATAGGCGAAAAATACTCCGGCTGCGCCAGGAGCAGTACTGTTAAGACAGTCCAGCGGAACCTTCAGCCCGATCCATACACACGGAGCGACGGTGTCAGATAAGTGATGGGCAGGTTCTTTTGATAGTTCCTGGCTTGCGTGGTCCGCTATCGAATCCATTGCCACCACCGCTTTTTCGGCCTGAACGGGGCAAACCAAACAGATGGAGCCTTGTAGAGAACTCGAGAAAGATATTTTGAGACGCGCTGAGATGCAAACGCCCTTGGCTGGCTATTCCACCAAAGAGCATTCAGTAACAAAAACTGACCTACACAGCTTCGCCTACCAATTCGCCGGCCTTATTGCAGTGGGTCGAACTATGTTGGTCTGAAAAAGCAAAGCTACCGGCAAGACAGTTGCTCTTTCGCGCTCTTCAATCACAAGCTTGCGGCCTGCACCCCGACGATGTGGCACTTGAGCACGCCCGTGGTCGCTGACTGCGTATGAGCCGCTACGAGTCGTGGTTCCTAAGAGACAATGCTCCGACGTCGTTCCTATGCAAAGACGGATATTCGTTGTTTGCGTTTGACCGGCTTCCGCTTGTCAGTCGCAAGTACGCCTTCATTGCCACTGAGACATTTCATTCTTGTAAGAGAACTCGAAACCGACTTACGGAAAGAAGAACCTGCAGACAGGAGGTAGAGTGAGTGAACGGGCTACACCCCAGAGTATTCATCGTCCCAGTTCAAGAGACGAATCGAAGCTTCAGAACACAATCTCTTCACAGAACAGCTTTCGATCAAATCGGCGCGAGAAGACCTTTCAGCCAAAACAGCTAGCAGCTGGCCAGCGCGTGAACAAGAGAATGATCACCCCCTGGGATACGGCTCAATTGAATTACAGAATCGTGTGCGCTTGCGGTGCACGGAGGTCTCAGTTCCGCGCGGTGCGCTACAACTCCCACCGCACGGAGCAGACACCTCCCAGTTCAAGCTTAAGGCGCACGCCGTTTGCAGAGAGGAAGCCAGTCAAGATGCAGAAAACTCTAAACTCTAATTACAGTCAACATCAACGTGTCATGCGTACGTGGAATCACGGATCTGTTCAGAAATGCACAAAAAGAATACTGACGCAGCGGGGTCCAGAAATCAAGGACTTACTCCCTTAAAAGAAAGAAGAAGCTGGCCTACGTCCGTTTCTTCCTCACCTCCCCTGCTCGCTACGAGACCCTCCTGTGTTGTTTCTGACACTTGTGTCCGGTAGTAAGGCGAGACCCGCATTACTATGCGCTTCAAAAGGGTCCAGACTCGGCTAAGTCCTGACAAACAGCCAGCCGTGCTTGGAGCCGTGAGGCCACCAGCCAAGAATGCTCAGCCTAGGTAACAAGGACAGAAGCCTACATCTTGAAAGAACCTCTTTTGCTCTAGCAAAACTCCTGCAGACCTGCCCGTCGCATCTGACTGGACACCCGTTGCTTAGGAAAAGACAGAGGCTCCTTTCTCGCAATCGGGGGTTGCCAGACGGTGGAAGCTAGTCATGCACGACAAGCTAGGGTATCAGCCACTCTATATAAGGCATCGCATGACTCCTGTTTCACGGCCATCCAGGCGATCATCTGTTGGGTCAAAAGCTCCCCCCTTCAGCAACTGCGTACGTACCAGATTCTTCTACTTGTACTAGGAGGTAGTCTTTCCTGAGAGACAGGGAGAAAAAATCAAAGAAAGTACAAAAATCCAGTATGTATGCGAACGGGAATTTGGAGAGAGTCCTGGGCCGGATGTGATCCCCAGAAGGCATGCCAGCGTCCTCACTAGCAGCCAGATCGTGTATTTAAAAGAAATGTACAGCGTGCGAGAGTCTCGTGGAGGTGGGTCAAGGAAGGATGCTTCCGTTAGTAGAACCAAGTCTTTCTCTCAGCTTGACTCGCGACCTGTATGCACATTTTTCACTGTCTAATGGCCAGAGAGAGCCTTGAAACTTTGATGCTGTTTTGCGACTAGCACAGGAAGGCTGGTATTTTATGAGAACGGGCTACTCAGCAGCTCTTTTTCTTGCCAAGAGGAGCATGGCTCTGCATCTTCTCCGCAACCCGCATCGGCTTTGTTGCACCGAATCACATCCCAGTAGGTGTCAGATCGCTAGTTATCTATTCTGCAGTACACGCTGCTGCATGCGGAGTACATGCCAGCTGCAACAAAGAAACCCAGAGAACAAAGAAGGCGTACCGACTTCGCATGCGAAGGACGCCGACGCATCACACCATTTTGACATAGGTCAGTGCCTCCCCGCAAAGCCACCGCAGCGGCACCTTGTCAAACTGCCTGGCACTTCTATGTTGATCGCAAGCTTTCCCCTCCTCTCTCCCCCCTTCGAGTTCATGAAGTACGGAGCGTGTGAATGAGGCCTCGATTGTTGCCATCGACTTCTCTCGTGCATGGGCGGCCTGAATGCATTCTCGGCCCCTCGTCGTTTCCCGTCTATTCCTGGGGCTATTGTCGGCATCGACCATACGTGTACAGCACGTGTGCTGAAAACAGACAGACCTCCGACTCACCGTAAGGAAAAAGTAGAGGGCCGTCGCGGCCAGAACTACCACCTGACGAACACAGTCGTCAAACGAACAGAAACACAGACGTCTGTGACTTTGCGCTTTGTGTCACCGAGAGATGTCACAAGGGGGAGAGATTTTCTTAGATTGGGATCTCCCTGTCTCAAGAAGACTCATAACACGTGCCGACTATCACTAGTATGGACATTCAGCTTCAGTAGCTAGTGCCGGCGCGCTTGTTGTAGTCGTTTCCTTGGAGCGCGGGGGCGCATGAATGCCATCCGCGCCGGCTAGCGACAGGTGTCAAAGTAGACAGTCAGGGGGCAAGGGGACCAAAGAAAGACGAGTCTTCTTTAATGTAGCAACCCTAGAGATTGGCAAGTATAGCTACGATCATACTATAAGTACAAGGATTGTTCTGCTATTGGAGAAAGACAGTATGCCGGGATGAGAAGGAGTCAGTGAGGCGGAAATCTACCTGTCCTATGCCGGTATCACATGCGAGAAAGAGGCCAAGAGGCCCGCGGAATAGATAGAGGGCATGAAACGCAAGGTCAGCCAACCCCTCAATTGGTATTAGGAACGAGGAAATCATATGGAATGATATATCTTATCTCAACCTGCGCACAGCTCCATCGTGACACTAGATATCAGTTCCAGCGACTGCAACTTCTTTGTCGGGTGGGAGAACTTACAGCCTGGCCAGAACAAAAACATGACGTCTGTTCGATGGATGGCAGGTGAATGGATATAAAGGCGCTTTGGCCCTCTTGTCTCCAATGCACATCTCGTCAAACCAACTAAAGCTCAACACCCTGAACGTACGGTACGGCATGAACAAGGTCCGCCCTACTCTTGCTACCAAAAGAAGCGGACAAGCCAGTGCTCAGCCCAGGAGTACCAGTAGGATAACTCTTACCATCTGACAAAGACGTCACCTCAACTGACCGATATCGGAGAAGGGTGAAGAATGCCGTGACTAACTGGGGGGTTAGACCGTGAGCTGAAGGCGAACACAATCCAAAAGAGATTCGTCGACTGTTTCTTCAACTTCTCTCGGCCAGCAGTGGGGGCCAGCGAGAAAGGCGACAATTCATGACTGCTCCGGCTGACTGACGGCATCTCTTAACCATACCCCTCCCAACGAAAGGCAAGGCAGGGCGGAACGAAAAGGGGCCGCGTAAAATCTCTAGGAACGGGTGGCGCAGGCCTATCTAATCGTATTTGTCTGCAGACTGGCTTGGCCAGCTATGGCTTCAAACCTTGTCGACAGATTGCCGCAGGTAGTAACGCTGCCTGCCCGTGCGTTCCTTCTTACGCACCGAAGCACAGCTGGGAGCGACTTATGTAGACCCGAAGCTGATCTCCTGAGCCCCTTTCCCCGTCTCCTGACTTCCCTCCTGCGGTTGACAAAATTTGTGCCCTTCAAAATCCCGTCGAAGCCTACGCAAAGTGTGAAATCTTACGGTCACCTTGTACTGTTGATAATGAGAAGACAGGAAGATGCGACCCTGATCGAGTGACCTTACAACACGAAACAAATTCTGCAACGTCTCGCCGTTCTCTTGTCGCCTTCCTGACTCCTTCAAAACACTAAAAGGACGACGGTGTCGTCAAGGAAAGAAGAAACAAAGCTTGGCCTCATGACATGCAGCCTCTTTCAACGAACCCCTGACCGAATGCTCGGGGTTACTCCATGTGATCGGACTTTAAGTTGTCAGGAATGAATTCGCGGAAAGACTAGGACGGCTTCTGCTTATCAGCTGATTGTATTTATTCTTTTTACTCCCTCGCTTGAAAAGCAACCGTGAAAGGAAGAAAAGTCTCTCGCGACCCAACACGGTACTATCTATGAATCTCTCTAGCGTCACTCACCAGTAGGGGAACCGTCAGCGGGGGCTGCAGAAGAAAAAACACACAACAAATGAAAACGACCTATACAAGCCCTCCAAGCTCACAGAAGGCGAGCGCGCATTTCAGTGGCTGAGACGTAGTCGCCTAGGACAAGGTAACTGGGGTCATCATGCCTTGCCATTCAAAAGCAATCAAACGCACCACACCGCATGCTCAGCATCATGAGGAGCTGCAGAATGGAAACACAGGGTGCTTGTCGAAGTGTCGAAGAGGAGCGCGAGGCGGGCTCGAGAGATGTGAACCCCATATGGAGAGTAAGAAAGAGTCTCGAGGACAGCTTTGGCAAGGCAAAAGCTGTCTCCGCGACTCTGTAGAAGAATGCGAGAGAGCGAACTCCAGAAAGTGCTGTTACGCAGAGTGCGTGACTCGATAGCATCACAGGTGTGATGCTATAGAAAGAAACGTGGGAGAGTAGGCGTGAAGGGGGGGGGGGACGAGACTTCCTACTGAATCGTAGACAGACTCAAGGCATGAAACTTAGCGTATCATAGAAAAACAGTCGGCAAGTCTAGCCGGTCATCATGCACAGCAGCATGTCACTGCTTAACCAGCCCGAATGAAGACAGTCTTGAGAGAGACAAGAGTGACCAGCAATGTTCTTCTGTGGGGGTCGCGACGCCCTCATGAGACTACGTCGCTACACTAGCTCTTCGGTGTACGGTACATGCCTTCACCGGGTGTTGTCGAGTGTGTTGCATGCACTTGCAGAATTGTTGTGAGATTTCTTTTAAAGAAGAAAGAAGCGTCATTTCAAACGATGAAGCTTACGTGCTGGATTGGAGTCTGCAGGAGAAGCGAGACACACACACTAGCAGTAGGGACAGTCCTCGCTCTCAGAACGAAGTATGAATCTGCCCCTCGCATGGGTGTAGTGTGAACAAGCGGTTCTGTCTCTATGGACTCTTGTACGACGCTAAGAAGTCTGCTACACTCGAGCATTCCGGGGAGGCACTGAGGCAGCGGGATACGACCCTTTCTCTGTCAGGAACGCTTTCTTATCTCCGGAGCTGAGCGACTGCACCCGTCAACAGAGACTCCACTACGCGCGCGAACTCAAGCAAGATGGAGAGACCCTGCGAAGGAGAACATGACTTACTCGGCCCTGCTGCAGAATTCCAAAGACATGACTGAATTTGAAATGAATTTGTCAGATGGTCACAGCAACTGCCGACCAACCGGCCGGCCGCCCTTCACACTCACACCCGTGGACTTCGATGCTTGGCCAGCATACAAAGTATTCTCTCATGCATGCTGCCTCACACCTCAAGAGAAAAAGATCGAATGACATGTCTCAACACACAGGTGTTCATCCCACAAGTCTTTCCATGTGTGCTATACTCCCACAGCTACTTCCACAAAAGGGCTTTGCCGTTCTTATACAAGCGACACAGCCCGCCTGGACACCGTGTCTGTCTCCTGTTTGGCTGCAAAACACTGGTGCGCTACCACTAAGTTGTCCTCGGGAGCGATCGCTCTCTCAAGGCGTCGACAGCTTTAAGTTGTCTTGAGAGATATCACAATGGACAGCTCTGTTCAGGTGCACAATGAGTTATAACGGGGGAATCGAGTAAAGGAAGCTCCCGAAACAGGTCACGAGAGTAAGCTAGTGAAGGTTGCCATTAAGCTAGAACACAAAGCCCCATTACCGCCCTCCACGCGGGGCGAGAAGAGCGGACGATGTCCCAACTATCAACCGCTTCGTAGTTCCACGGAAACACGCGTGTTGACAACCCGTCTCTATGCTGGGGGGTAGGCAGCTTGCAGCTGTGCCACCCCTGTGGTCAGCGTCTCTTCAAACTGTTTTCATCGCCATGGTCTACAGGAGAAGACACCAGTGCATGGTGAGGGCGACTACAGAAAGCGCTATCGGGGTGCTTCGTAGCTTCTCCTATGCTTCAACCGACCTGTGAACGCGTCCCCTCGCCCTTTCCGTGTCGGTGCGCAGGTTCGCGTGACCATGTGGAACGTTCCCCTTTCTTCCCTGTCTGTAATACCGAGAGAAAGGACAATCACACTTCTACCTCACCGTGACGATTCTTCTTGAAAGGCTACCACCCCAGAAGTCCGTGAGTGACTCCCCGGGTATGGCGCGACGGCGTGCTAAACCTGTATTAAGCCATGGCTGTGAAGGGTTATGCTGGCTCTGTTGAGACGAGGGTTCTTCTTTCCCGCCCTCTAGGGTCTCTGCTTCTCTCAAGGAATATGCGTCATCAAAGAGGCCGGCCGGGGGGATAGGTCGCTGAGGCTGCGGCGACGTCGACTGTGTGTTCCCGGTGTCCGACGCGGCGTATCCCGGGGTAAGGAAAGCAGGAAGGAAGCGAGTAGGGAAGAAGGAGGCTTTGCGCGCGGGTTCAGCGGTCGCCACAGGTGTTGTTGCCGAAGAAGACTCAGGAGACTGTTTCTCTGGCTGTGCCTGCGCTCGTCGAGCAGCTTCTTGGAGCTCCTGTTCTTTCCTACGGACACCTGCAAGAAGCATCCAAACACACAGCTACCGCCCTACGATGTCTATCTCTACACAAAGCTGGAAAGAATCACCCCCCCCTTCCAGCCAAGAAAAGGGATAGAAACTTTCGGAGATACGTGTTATGTTTCGAATGTGCAACGTGAGAAAAAACCTGCTTTCGAAAGCCATCCTGTTTGCTGGTAGACACTTTCCTCCGAGCACAAAGATCAGAACGCGAAATGCGCATCTGACGGGAAGGGCGGTACCTTAGATGCTCCCGGTTGATCTCCGTCTTATCAGACTCAAGGGTTCCATTAGGTATACCTAAGAGTCTTCATTTGCTGCCTTGTAAGCCGGAGAAGACCAACATACTCCTGGTATCACGAATGCCCCCCCCACGCCTGCTGACTATACACATGACGTCGTGTCAGCAGATTGGTGGCGGGAAGGGAAGGGGAAAGTGACTGCGTATGTAACATAACAGACGGAAACCTTCAACGTAAAAGAAACAAGCGGCTCGCTAAAGAAGTACTGCCTCTCGATGGCAGGCTTCCGGGGCTCTATATACAGGAGACACCCCCAGGAGGGACGGAAAGAGAGGAAGACGGTTCGAAAGGTCTATAAGAGCTATTTCTTCGCTCGTTCCAGAGTGATGGATGTGTTGAGTAGATATCTGGTGCTGTACTGTAACAGAGCGCGATAAAGAGAGGGAGGATCCAAACACATACTGAACCACAAGACGTATATGTCGGAGGCACATGGCTTTTCTGTCTCTAGGAACGCAATCGTTACGACCCTCTGAGAGCACATGATGTGAGACAATCACCCTGTAGTACGTGAAAAGAGTTAGAAGTGTACAGACACTTCAAATTGGTTAGTGAGTCGGGGGCTCAGATTTCTTGTACATCCCTATGTATGTGAGTGACTAAATGTATAGGGGGACAAGCTTACCAGCAAGCAAGCGCTGTGCTCGGGCTTGCTGACGGGAAGCCATGACCATCATGAGAAGCCCAAGGACGCCGACTAAGGTGTTAAGAAGAAGAGCATGTTTCCCAGAAAAGCCACGTCTGAGGACATCGATCGAGAGGATGCAGAGACAAACAAACTCTTTCAGAAACGACTGTTCAGCGATGTCCCTCTCCCCTCTCTTCTGATGTATCGTCATTTCTTTGGCTGTCCTAACTAAGCCCAGCTGTAGCATGCTTGATCCTCTGGACCCAGATAATCCCTAGATGAGTGTTTTCTTGGTTCTCCTCATACGTTGTGAGGAAACGTATCCTCCTGATATGAGTGATTGAGGAAAAGGACGAGATTCCCTTGTACAAGATAGCCCCCCCGCCTACGAGATCGTATCTGTCGTATGTACTAGAGCTTTAGGTAGTATGCTACGCGGAGAGAAACTTATGTAGGGCATGCATGTCGTGCGCTAGAGTGATGGTCGTATTTCAACCCCGTCATAACACCATGCAAATGGTGACTACAAAACAAGATCACAGACGTCCTTATAGATACGAGCATCTTTTTCTCCGTAGGTGTAGAATGCCCCTCCCTGATCGTGACAGATAGGAACTTCATTACCTAGATAACCCTTTGAGTCCGAGCCCTCGAAGCTGTAAGAAGAGGCTACACCGGAAGGAGAAGATCTCTCTCTCCTCTCTTACGTGATCCGGTTTGTCTTTGTATGGATGACATCAGGCCCTGGGCCGTGTGTCAACGAAAACAGTCCCCCCCTTTCTCCTCCGCCTCCTCCTTCTCCCCTGCGTCTGTCTCCCTTGCCGTCTCCGTTGTCTCCCAATCGCTTTCTCGTTGATCTGAGAGGCCTTCGTCTAGAATGGCCAAAAGGGACCGCTGGGTCAGAGACGCTGTCCTCCTGTGCAGATGGGACAGACGATTCCTCTTCAAGTGGACGCGAAGCAGCCTTAGCACTTCGACCGCGAGGAGGAGAAAGGGGCGATAGTTCACTACTTTCATTGCTTGTATCTTCCTCCTCTTCTTCCTTTCTTTTTCGGAGTGAGGTGTCGCGAGTCTTTTTAGATAAAAGCGTTTTCCCGCCTGCCTGTTTCCTCCTTCGAGGCGGCTCTTTTCTCGAGGAGGATAATGAGAAGTCTTCTTCTTCCTCCCCCTCCTCCTCTTGCCAATCTTTCTTAACTCGTTGGTTGGCTACTTGCTGTCTCCCCTGGATGCGTGGTCTTTTCTGTTCTTCTGGCTTGTTGCGTCTAGACCTGTGTCTAGCTGGCAAAGGCGCTTCTTGATTCCCGTAACCGTCACTCTCAAACTCGTCTTCTGCACGATCCGGGGTCTCGATGGAAGGTTTCCGTGTCTGCCCCGCTGCTCCTCGACTTTGCTTTTTCTTAAGTTGCACAGTTCCTTTCCCTGCTGCAACCTTTCTGTCTCCCTTATTCCTCTTTGCCGGTACGGCCACAGCACCCTCATCAGAGCGCGAGTCTCGGCGTGCTCTCTTTCCTGGTCTCCCGCTTGGACTCCATCCCTGTCCCTTTCTTCCATCTGGAGAGACAGCGCGTTCACTCTCTGTGGGAGAACCACGTGACGCCTCCTCCTTAGAATGCACTGGCTGTCTCGAGGTCTCTTCAAGGATGGAAGCCGAGAGTTCTTTACCTTCATCTAGGACTGCCTTCCTGACCCGTTGCGGCTGACCACCTGACTTCTCTCCGACAAGGGTCCTGATAGAGTGATTCGAGGGTTCAGGCGTCTTTTCGTGGGTCTTAGATGGGACGGAAGCAGCACGAGCATGACAAGAGGAAGAGTAGAGGAATAGAGGGAACAACAGTAGAGAGAGAAGAGACAGACTCAGAAGGAGGCAGCTAGGAGTAGAACGAGGGAAGACACGGGGGCGTTGTAACCGTACCTCCATTTTCTTCAACTAGACTGGCGCTTCTCCTATATGCTTTACGCTTTCCTAACAGGTTGTGTGTCTTACATGATAGGGTGCGTTGAGGCAAATAGCCGATCTTTCCTGATCTCCCTCCTTTCTCTGGCTTGAACAAGCTCCTGTCTCTTCCAGAGGGAAGGACAAGATGAATGGTGACCATCTGTAGAGTCTTTCGGAATACGATCCTTCACCTGGTCACCCTAGAGTTGCCGTTCCTGAGGCGTGCGTGGAAACAAGACTCCAGTGGATGGGGTGAGTTTCAGTTCCATAAGCTAAGAAACAGTTAAGAGGAGAATTCGACCCTACTGGCCATACACGATGTGGGTATCTCCTTAAGTACGAACCTTGGCAAAACCGAAGTCGCCGGAGGCCATGCCGAAAGATCTCCTACGTGATCCACGGGAGCCACATCAAAGCATCTAAAAGAACGCGAAGGCGTTCACTGAAAGCAGACCCGCCGTGAGTAGGGCAAAACGAATTGGACTCTCTTGCCTGCATCTCCTGGCCGCACAGCCAATCAGGGCATCCAGCTATGCATGACAACGCTTTTCCCGGTAGAGCTATTGGTAAATTGCAAGCAACAGAGATTCTCATGCGAATCAAGGCCCCAATAAAGAAAGGGGGCCAAGGAAAGTCCACCCCCAGCAAAAGCGTTCATGAAGGAAAGCTCAGATCGTGCTGTTCCTGCCCGGGCCCAAGAAACCGCCGGGACGTCATGAAACGTACCGTGCAGTCAGTATGGTTTATGGAATGAATGAACGGAAAAAGGATGACCTGAGGAACCTTCAGTGTGGAAGATTGACAAAATCATGAAGGCCCCGCTACCGTAGTTCTGAAACAAAACCGCCGCCCAGTCCGGGGCACCACGTCGAGCGTCGTCACGTGCATGCGGAGTGTTCCGTCGGCTGCCGCTAGCCGGTCGCCGGCGGACCGGTAAATTTGATACGCATCCAGAGTGTGTGTTTCCTTCTCTCTTGCCATATGCCTTTCATTAGTCTTGCGAGTTGCCTGAGCCTTTGTTTGCGACATCGAGAGGGGCTAAGGAAATCCCCTTGGGATTGTGGTCTGAGGCATCTGGTTGCTTAGGGCCCAATGGTGTCGCACGACGCCTACACAAAGCCAGTCTTCATATCCGGGACTGTCTCCACCATGTCTCTACATGCGGTGGGGTGTCTCCCCGAACCAGAGTACGCCCGTCGGGCAGAAGAGCAAGCAACAGGCGGGTATTACAGTAGATAGCTCCGCGCTGATGGAAGCTTTGCAACCTGAAAGTGTTCTACACCGCCTAAATATAAGGCTCCCGCCTTGCCCCGGAGACGCGGAGCCTGCCTTGGCATCCGCAGACCATCTAAAAAAGTCAACGGAAGGACTGCGATAATGCGAATGATACTCTAGATTATCAGAGTATCGACTGGTTATTATTGAGACTATTGTTGGGTTAATCTGTCGTCCGTATCTGCTCTTTCTTTTATCTATCCCGCGGGCTCAACCCGGTGTCTGTGACCCCGGCGGCACCGTGTTCTGTAATCGCTGTGAGTCGTCCCACGCGTGCTCGCCTAACGAAGCTGGCAGCAAGATGCGCCAGCAGCCAGCGGTCTGTCCTACTGCTGCCGGAAAATTCTTTCCGTTTGGTTCTCCTGAGACACACGAAGCACCGGTTGCTCTCTGCTTCAGAAGCATAAAGCAAGTGCTCGAGCACTTGCTCCCAGACCGCGCAGCCTTCGGGCAACAAGAGTTATTTCGGAAGACAATCGTAGAAATTTCAGCATCGTCCGTGCTGGAGAAAAATTGGCGCCGAACAGTTTCCCATGGCGATCGCTGTAAGGGAATGTCATCTCTGATCACCTTAGCCACAAGTGGAAGGTAGATGTGTCTTGTCAAATTCCATCCTTATGTCCGGATGGAATGTACCGAACTCGCAACTGGGTTATCAGAAGAATAGCCGACTTAGCTAGCTCTGTTGAAGAATCCTTACTTATCAGGCTCCAGAAGCTCAGCAAGTTTCTTCGCCTCGGCATTTGCTCCCATGCGATACAGCGTCTCGATCTTCGACTTGAGTAGCTGTTGATGTCGCATGTCATGTACCTGAAAGCGAAGACACATCGACAAACAGACTCTTAGTGAATCTGACGAACTGAATTTGGAGACGCGGTGAACGTGTAGGTGCATGCAAGAAGGAGTTCTCAACATGTCGTGTACTTACAAACCCCCTACGTCTGCACATCTAGGTCTGTGTCCCTTCAAAATCTCATCTATGGCTCTGCGATAGAATGATAGAGTACACTTGGAGGACACGAAATGCAAACCTCTACATCCCAGGTTTCTTCAGGGCAAAACAAAGGCCATTCAACTAACCTTGTCTCGATCCTCCCGCATCGATCTGAGTTGCTCCTTTGTCTCCTCAATCCTCCGTTGTTCCTGTATTGTCTTGATTTCTCTCCTGTAAAACAGCCAGAAACCGAGCTAACTTGGTGAGCCCCACCAGTACTTAAGATGTCTCCCTAGTAAGTTACGGAAACATCCACACAAACTATCACATTTGAGACAGCGTCACAGGGAGACTCCAAAGTATTTCTCGGTCTATCTGTATCTCTTCTGCCTTTTTCTTCAGTCACCAATGAACAAGTCTGTTCTCCACTTTCCAACCGTGCTGGGCAGCGAAGAGGGGCCGGAGACACAACAGGTTGCCCCTGTGTGGAGCAAAACGATGCACTCGTGGATGCGGCCTGCCTCGCCTTTTAACGGATATGGCGTCGTAGCCTGCTATGTACTCGTATACAAATAGACAGGATGACAAGAAGACAGGTAGTTGATCCACTTACCTGTAAGACAGAGTACCACGTCAGATATGAGCAGTGAAGGCCATGAAATGACCACGTCTTACCCCCCCTCTACATATACATGCCCTACAAGGCCTTCTAGACAGTATCGCATAACTAGAACTTACTTGCGTCGTGCTTCGTCGTTGAAGTCAGTTAGCTCACGTGTCTCTTGTAGGTTCGTCTAGAAAGAAGAAAGAATCCATCCAGAAGACGACACAGACTCAAGGCCGCACATGAGTTCTCTCCTGGTTAGGGACGTATCTTTCTGGGTTGACAGCGAAGGTGTAGGAGGAAGCCAAAGGAGGCCGGCAACGATAAATGGGCGCAGACGGGAAGTTCACGCCAGGAGTAAACACTCCTCCTATATAATTCTATGTACAGACACACCCCAGATACCTATCTGTTCGGACTTCCGCCAAGACCAGAATAAGGACGGCATACATGCCTTCGCATCTAGGTGCGCATGCATCCTGGGAAGGTCCTTCGCTACAGTGGGTCCTTCTTTCAGACACCAACATACCACCCAACTGAGTCTAATCAGTCTCTGCGTCCGCCGACAAGACATCCTGACAAGAGGACGAGGCTTGAGTGAAACAACATCTCCACCGGAAAATTAGCTGGACGGATAGGCAAGCGCGTCCCACGTTGTGTGTAGGCAATAGAAATCTATCACACGAGAGAAGAGGCTTGCCAGTTCTTTTTTCATCATAAGATGATTCCCCCAAGCAAGGCACCTTGAATAGATAGACAACCCATAGCTTAGATCATAGATCCTTGTAACATGAGACATGTTTTGAAAGGAGAGAAGCACCAAGAAGAAAACGATAGGTCAGAAAGAAAGAAAGAAAAAAACAAAACACGAGTCCTCACTCGCTTGAGACGCTGTTTCGCTTCAAAGAGCTCCAAGTTGTAATACTTCTTGCTAGGAAAGGTGGCAGTATTATAATCCTCCATATAGTCTCTGAATAGCTCGCGCTCTTCCTAATCAAACACAAGAAACCCTCAAGGACGAAGTATTGGCTCGACGAGAATACAAGGTGCAGACAAGAATAGAATGGACGTCACGGGTCGTGTTACAACTGGGTCAGCACTAGATACACCGACAGACTCGAAGGCAAACTCGTCGGTTAAGGCCCCTGAAGACAGGAAGTGTATCTACAGCAAGTCCTCCTCATCCCCTCAGGTTCAGAGCTTCTTCAGACACTCCCGCAGTTCAAGGGTTTTCATGACAAAGAAAAGGACCTATACATCTTGTTATATACTTCAGAGAATACCCAAAAGTGTACGTATATAGGTCACTCTGACGAGTCAAAAGAAAGAGCCACTCCATTAGGAGTCTAAACGTCTTGCCTTCCACACACACAGTATATGAGAAAGTCTTTGTTATGACAAAGATGGCTGCAGCAGTCTTTTGTTTCGTATTACCGCCTCGGCTCCTTAGTATCTTTCTCATTCTTGGAGTATACCTTTTTCCGACTCAAGCGTATGAACGCTAGAGAGACAGGACACTTACCCAGCCAGAGAGCTCTTCAAGATTCTTATCTTTGACCTCCATCAACCATAGAGAGAACTCTGCTCGCTTCTGCCACATGTCACTCTCCTGAAGAAGCCCATACTTTCCATATTGATTAGTAACGCATCCCGCACCTACAAGAGACAAACAGACGAAGGAGAGAAACCTAAGAAATTGTTGAACTGTCTTATCTGTCTCTCGCAAACACTCCTTAGCACCGCCGCGAATCGAAGGTGTCTCCTGGGTATGGCTATGACCACTTTATGCCGTGTGAATGTAAGCCATAGTTGAGGCAGCGGAGCTATGTGTATGTATGTACCTGCATATAGAAAGGTACTTCTATGCATATGTGTGTTCCATATGAGTCAGTATGGACATGTACTGATGCAAGGCAGGTCACACAGAGAGAAACACAAAGGCCAGCGACCTGACACTATACGGGCTCTACCTTACTAAAGGTGAAGCTCCGTAGATCAGTCATATGTCATCGGATTCATTCATTCATCCCGGAAGAAAAAAAGAGAAAGTACACCGCTGTCAGGGTGATTTAGAAGCGCACTAGATCCATCTGTGCCAGCCAGATGACCTGTGAACAGCTTAGCTTCACTCGTATATAGAGGGTCTATATATTGCATGCGGCGAAGAAAAAGCAGCGGAGCTAAGACTGAGGTAGACTGTCCTAATCTGAGGGGGAGTGAAGACGAAGAAGACGGCGTGGAAGAGCCGATTTCTCTAAGCTAAGTATTAACATTGTGAAAGTGATGAAAGCCGAGTTACTCTGAGGCATCCGGGGTATGACGTACTGTAGAAGTCTTTCTCTTTTTTCTTCTGTGCCTTCTTCGCTTTTGCTTCCTCTTTCCGTTTCTTTTTCTTCTTCTTCTCCTTCTTCCGCTTCTTTTCCTTTTTCTCTTTCTTCTCCTTCTTCCCCTTCTTGCTGTTCTTCCGGTGTCTGAAAGGCCACACAGCTCTTCTTCATGCCTCATACACCATCCCTGGTATAGTTGAAGGATGTAGGCACACACGGCTAAGTCAGTCAAGATACATGCACATGTAGTCACCCACACATGTGGAGACATACATACAGATTGAAGATAGATAGGTAGATAAATAGATGCGTGTGTATATGTACGCGGAGCTTGTCAGGGCGAATCCTCATTCATCATTGTAAAAGGACGTCTTATGCTGAAAGTTCAGAGGAAACGGGTTACCCTCGTCTTCACCTCTCGAAGAAAATAGAACGCGGTCCCATTGGCTGTACGTCAGTGCAATCAGACCACTCACCTCACGTCTTATCTCGTAGTCTTCTCTATCATCAGGAGAACAAATAGCCCTCTTTAAGGAGACGGAAAATGAACACTGTCTCACGTACTTAGCAAGCATGTCGCCAAGCGACACAGACGTCGTACAGCCTCCGAGGGAAGTAACGCCGAGTGAATTCGTACCTACCAATTGTAGCTATGTGACTGGCATCACTGTGTCCCTCTTGAGCAGGGAGTCTCTTAGGGTGTTTGGCTTCTCGGGAAAGATGCGAGTCATTTGCTTGCTAGGGCGGTGAAGATTCCCTGGGGAAGATCCAAGGTGAGATAACTGTCTTATATCCGACTGTATGGAAACGCCGTCGAGGGACATGCCCTCCTTCTCTTGATGTGCTTATATGTATCAACGCTTATATGCTGTTGGAGGTACTACAGAACCCGCGCTTCTCCTTATGATGTACCGCCATACGGATACAGGCGGCTTTCTTACTAGACGTATATACCCATACTCACGTAAAGCAGACAGCTGCGCACCTACACAGCATGCAGAGCACCCCTCCTGAATACATACTCATTCTGGGGAAGCTAGGAAAGAGACGGCGATACCAGGGCAACAGGCATTGGTATGAAGACCGGCAGCACTGCATGAGATCCGTGCAGGACCAGATGTGTTTTCGTCGCATGCAGGAACGATCCCGCTTACTTCTTCACTCTCTCATCGTCACTCGAAGAAGACTCGGAGCTTGAACTGCCTGAGTCATCGCTACTACTGCTTGTAGCTTCTCCATCTGAACTGGATTCCTCTCTTTTTCTTTTCTTCTTGTGACTACTTGTATCCCTCCTTCTCTCAACCCTCTCTTCCTCTTCACTTCCGTCCGTCTCCTCGTGCTTTCCCATCTCTTTTTTCGCCCTCAGACAAAGAAGAAACGTGACCGCTCTTCAGAAGCCACCTCGGCCCTCAGCCACGGACTTTCCCTTGTGTAGAAGAAGAACCGTATACAGCACAAAGTTCGATCACGTTTCTTCTACATGGAAAGCTGCAAAGAAGAAGAGAAGCATACACCCCTCATGCTGCCCCGTCCCTTCGACCTATGAAGGACAAACTCGTTTGACGGTAATGTGGTGTGGTCTACGAGGAGAATCTCTAAGCACAGCGTCTCGAGTCGAGTCTGAAGAGCATGATGCTGCTGCCAAAATGTGCTTCACAGATTTTCCTCCGTTGAACGAAGACACCGGGACAATGGCGACGTGCACATGAACACCTGCACGGCAGATAGAAATCTTTCCGAGGCCGCGGAGGAAGTTTAGAGACAGGAAGTGGTTTCAGCAAATTTTTTTCGCTACGGGTGCTTGTCTCTTATCAAGAATCTCTTGAAGATGGTTGGCATGAAGCCGTGAACAATGGCGAGGAGAGGAGTGGAACGGAGAGACAGTCAGAAGAATGTTGTGGCTAGGAATCTTTCAACGGATCACCACGCATTAGAGATGACGGGAGCAGAAAGCCTGGTGGAAATGGGCGAGTCGTCGATCATGATGCGGGACGAAACAAAATGGAAGTGAAAGATAAAGCAAGAAGAGAAAACGTCACACAAAGTGAAGAGCGGAAGGCATTTGAAGTCCACTGCTCTTCAAGGTGGCTTGAGAAGCGCGCCATCCGGGTAAGTTTCTCTGGAATTGAACAGCACTTCTAGCTTACGTAGGCGGAGTTGACGAGATCTAATGTCGTGGCGAGTGCATCTGACTTGGCTGCCGGGAAAACGCAGGTGCGTAATCGAACGACGAACAGAGACTCAATAATAAACCGTAGAGGACACAGGCATACTCGCGTGTGCCAACTGTGGAAGAACGAAGGTGCCTCTGAGAGAATCCAAACAGAAAAAGAGAAAGAAGCAATAGGGTAAGCACTCAAGATCTCAAAAAAGAAGCAGGACGCCCTTCAAACGTGTGGAGGTCAAAGAAGTTCTTTCGCGTCCCCGGAAAAGGGAACGGGAGAGATAGTTTGGGAAGCACAGAACAGAAATCGAGCGAGGCCTGAATGCTTCCTAGTAACATCCCCCCGGGCTGCATGCGCGGGAGAAGTCATCTTGCAGATACTGAATGAGGTGTAGCAGCGCAGCGAGGTAAAGCTCAAGCATACCCAGATAAGGGAAGTGGCACCGGCTATACCAGGATCTGGAGCGCCCCCTACTATAAGCACTGCCTTCGAATAAAACTGGCCGATCCTCGTATCGCATGAGCTACCTCACACCTGACAGCACATCCGAAGCTAGGTGATCTCAGGGGAGAACATCTGGCCGCTTTGGCATCTTGCTGCCGAAGTGGAGCCCGTGTCGCGATGCCGATCGTCCCACCGCAGGGCGGTTCCAGAGTGTGAAGCAGCCCGCATTTATCACATCTTTACAGATCGTAAGTGTAAGCCACACAGCAGCTGCGGTGCTAGCTTGCACTTATGAAGCTGCTCTGTTACCTGGCGTGGGAGGCCCCAGCACTGCCAAGAAGGATTGTGGAACAGTCCCAGACTACTCGCTAGCAGTCTGCCAGTTCCAAGCTACTCCTCTTGCACATTCACTGGCACACGCGACGTATCACTACACGCAACTTCCTCTGGGCGTGTATCCACTATATCGGCCAGTCGCTGTACAGCGGATGGAAGACCAACTGCAGAAGCTCATACCTGTCCTTTCGGTCACCAGCACAACACTCCGAGAGGCACACCAGACCCTTTTAGCCGGCGGTCCACGCCTGACAAAACGCGCGACGAAACAAGCAGCGCAGTGTACAGCCTCTCACGCCAGGGCTATTAGCGGCGCGCAACTGCCACCTCACAGCACGCATGACCTATCGCGTGGACGCGCGCCACAGACGTTCATCACTGCCCTATTCGCCGTTTCTTTAAGCCCTTGGAAGAAGAAACAGGTGTCAAGGCGGGCCAGTCGGTGCACTTTCTTGCAAGACTCTGAACGGGTGAGCTCCTTTACGGTCCCAACAAACACGATCGTGAACAAGGCGGACACACTGCTGGAAGAGAGCTGCCTGATCCTCAAAAATAAGCAATCTTTGGACTTGACTATGCTCCTTGTACGGAGGGCTACACAAAGCCATCTTGGCTGTTTTCTCTTTTCTTCTCTCTTCAAAACCTTGGGAGCCTTACTTGGGTGATTGTTGAAGCCAGTACTGTCGGAGGCTGTCTGCGCATTGAGTCTCCGCATTCACTAACAACGAGGACGCTGGGGAAAGCACTGCTGGGCTCTGGTGAGATACGGGCAAATGGCCTCTATCTTTTTCTGAAGTGGCAGTTAGCTATTGCCCCACAGACGTTCATCACTGCCCTATTCGCCGTTTCTCTAAGCGCAAGGTGGATCGTCATCGGTGTCTTGAGTGTTACATGCCACTACCGCCTCGCGCTGACTCTCACTTTCAGTCTCCGGCTTGTGAACAACAGGAGAGCGAATCAAAGTTTCTCGGCCATGCTGTTCCGTCTCCCATAAGTGAAGAGATAGGCTGGCTCTAGGGTATGTGGTGACAACCGTGCTCGCCAGTGTAGTACTGTCGGTCTTTCAACAGTCATGCGCGAAGAAAAACACAGGTACCCGAGTAAACAATTTTCCTTATCCCGAGTTAACCTCGGAGTTCAGAAGTGGTGTCTATGTTTTGGACAATGTACTCCACTTCAAGTGATACTCCCAGGACCGTAAGTACGGAACCTGCTGACTGGATCGCTGTCGGCTTAGCGCCGGTTTACTTGATCTGGACGAATGCTCTCTTGTCTTGTATGCAGAGTTGCGGCTTCTCAATACATTCCTCGATCAAACCGGACTCGGTGCCGAAGTAAACTTGCCACGGAGGCTGTGCACTGGGCACGACTTTCTCAGGCTGGAAAATCGACTCAAAAGCCTTCTCTCTCGTCGTGTATTGTGTGCGGGAGGGGCGGGCAACCCAGTAACTTACCTGCCGGGGAGGCGCTATTCTATCCTCAACGCAAGAGTCAGCGTACGAGCAACTCAGCGCCCGCGAGAAAAGCGGTTGGTGATTGTCTTGCTATTAATCTACTGAACAAAAGCGTTCACGTACGGTATCATGCGTCTGCAGACATCATTCCTCTACTTCTCAAACGGCTGTTTCATCCTCATGATCGCTTCTCAACGGTCCTTTCAACCGCAGGTGGAGGCGTGCATCTCACGAACTCCTGACAAATGCCTTTTTTTCTTTTCATTATTGACTTGCGCAAAAGAAGCCCTGCTGTGTGGACCACCCACCCCGCTTGGTGGTATCGTATGGTTGCTCAAGGGGCGACGTTGCTCTCCAGGTCGAGAATGGACGTCGGCTAAACAAATGTAGAACGGAAAAGGACTCGTCAAGAAAAAACAAAGAGGTGAATTCAGACAGGGCTTACTCATATAGAGAAAACATGCCAGTCATACGGCAAAACACGCTTGACCTACCCCGTGTCTCGGGTGCGCAAGACACCCCAAGATTCAGCATCCACTTGAGGAAGACCTTCCTTCTTCAGGCAACCATCGCGGAAACCTCGGATGGAAATCGAATATGGTACGTATTGCTTGACGACAACCATGACTGCATGCTCACCATATGCATACGCAAGGCTTGAAGAACAACACAATAAATCACACCACTGCCCGTCACCTCTCCCCTACTCCCCTACCTTCTCACCAGCCGCATTGCCGGTGAGCAGATGCCGGACAGAAGCCTCATACAAACACACAAGAACACAATCGAAACGGAATCAAAAAACTGTACTCGAAGTAGGCGCTTGGCCATAAGAGAAGAGAAAAGTCTTGTGCTTGTCCGTTGCATTCCTTACTCGAGAAATTACAATAGCCGCCTCTCTATCTCCCACCGAAGTGCATTTCTGTTGTGAAGCTTCGTGGACTTGAACCCAGTCCCTCGCCAAGACACCTCTGTTGCTTGTATACTGCGCAGTAGATAGAGAAAAAGGTATTCCATGAAGGAACCTTGCCTCTTTCCACCCCGTAGTTCGCTCGCTTCCCAGAGCACCCCCATACCTGCTATGGACCCATCGTCCCTTGCTGAAGAGATGAATAAGAACCGGCGTTCTCAGTGCAATCTCACCGAGTGGACTTTCAAATTCTTAGCCGAGCATTCGCTTCAAAATAGTTTAGGTGGCCCGAGAGTCAAGCGAGCAGTCAGACCCGAAGGACAATGGTTGCCTCCGGATGGGGTGCTCGGTAGGCTACAACCTGTTGCTCTTACGACTACCATTCCTATCTCGTCACTTGACTCGGGGGGATCGATGAACTACGCACCGACGCACGATCAAGGGAAGCGATGGAAATCAGTATCATAGAATTCCAGTTTCCTCCTCAGAAAGTGCTGTCAGGACTGAAACGTAGGTGATACAGAATTCGTGTGAGAACAGCACACACACGGCCATCCGCGACGCATCCATTCTTTCATTCAGTCACTTTGGTGCGGGTCCCCGACCTGCGGCTGTCAGGGCGAGGTAGAGACTCGTCAAGTCCTGTCTCCCCGAGTAGATACTCCCAGGAGCTCTCAGATCTCCTCCCGATCCACCTCCTGCTCCAAAGACAGCAGGACCAGACCTGCTAGCGAGGCCTGCTGCCTCTACAGAACCCAGCCCCCTCCCCCCCCCAGTACCCAGTCCATATGGAGCGTAGTTCATTCCCCCTATATCGGCAGGTCCCCCCCGGAAGTTATGTTCGCCTCCTTGAGGCAAAAGATATGCATTCGGGTCCACGTTACGAGTATCAGGCACATATCCTCCAGGGACTGAAGCCTGATCACCGTACAAACTTCGTAGCTGTTGCTCGTAGGTACTTCTTAACAGTTGGTCGAGAGACGAAGGATCCCCGTCTAAGGCTCCCGACAACTGCTGGTGGAAGAGTTGTACATCCTGTTGTCCGGGGAAAGAAGAAGGAGAAGACGGAGGTAAGAACACCCCGGGGTTCTCACCTGTCCTCACCTCTGACGCCTCCTCGGTCGCTCCCCTGGAAAACATGCCTTTTAGACCTCCCCACATACCCTTAAAGAAACCGCTATTTTGGGTCGCTGGGTGTGTCGTACTTGAGTTTCTGACAGTAGTAGTAGTAGTAGATGGGTAGGTGCCTTGTAGTCCTCCTGGAGCAACACCTCCGCTCTCAGGTTTGCCTGTTCCTCCGCGACTTCTCAAGAAGAAGAGAAGGAACACGCCCCCAAGGGCAGCGGCAGCTCCAAGAATACAACACCCTAAAAAGCGTTCATCATAGTCTCCATCACGAAGGCGCTGCAGTTGTTTCCACAGCCAGAAACGAGTGGAAAAATCATCATAGTTTTTATCGTAGCTGTGCATGCGGTGGGGTGTCCTTACTGCGGCATTCGCATGCGACCCAAACATATACCGAAGCTTCTCCAACCTTGAAGAATCGGCAGGATTCAACAACTTCATTTGCTGTGGCGACAGACATGAAGCAGCCCCTGGCCAGTTCAAATCATCTAAGCTCCTTCTCACAGCCGCTATCAAGAGTCTTTCACGAGCATGCAAGTCGGCCGCCAAAGACACCGTAGAAGATGAAGAAGACACCGAACTAGTCGCTTCCCCCCGCGAGGACCCTCTCCCTAGACTCTGTCTGGAAGCTTTCCCCCAGAGTAAGGTATGAACTCTCCTCCCCAGTCCCCGGTTGTCTTCAAGCTGCTTCCAGAGCTCCACGACACCCGCGGCCATTGAGCCAGGAGAGGAAAGTGTTATCAGCCGACGTTGCTGCTTGTATTGAAGCTGTAGAAGTTGGTCCTGAAGAGGCTTGAAGAGACTTCCTGAAGATACATGATCTTTGGTTAGATCACTGGTTTTAGAGGTCATGCCGGATGTCGTTTCTGCTGATATAGAGGCACGACCAAGTTCATCAAGGAGAATACCTGCTGGATCTGTAGCTTCTGCATTTCCATTGGAGAGGGACGACCGAGTGATAGGTGGTGAGATCGTAGGGACAAAAGGAGCGAGAAGGAACGATGTCCCAGCTGCAATCACTCCGACTAACGTCCGAGGTTCCGCCGCGCCTGCGCCTGCTAGTCTAGCTGTGGGGGAAGCAGTTGAGGTAGGAGAACTGCATGAACCCCCCCGAGCACGACGAGAACGAGAAACGGCAACTTCAGCTAAATCGCCTGAGACCGAAGTCATGAGACAACGCCATTGCTCCAAAGCAGCTTGAAGCAAAGCACCACCGGTGTGTTGAACGCCTGTGAGAGCGGAGGCCCAGTCGCTCTCGAGAGGATCTCTCACATCCCTGTACACATGTGGTGGGCCTGATGCCCTTAGGGAGGCAACAGATGATAGTGATGTGTCTGAGAAGACTCCCTCTGCGCCTCCCCCTGGCGATGAAAAGGAAACTTTAGAGGCATCTAAGAGAACCCGAGGAGACAGGAGAGGAGGCAACTCCAACGGAGGGCGCGCTTTATCGTACGCTAGGGACTCATTGAACTGAAGAGTCCTTGTTGTCGAAAGAAGGTTTAAGTGAAGTAACTGAAGGAGTAGACGATTGTGCTGATATTGAGCACTGGGCCAAGAGGAACGAAAAGTAGTAGAAGCCGACGTGGAGAAGGGTCGGACGTGTGGCTCCTGCATAAAGGACGATGAAGAGGAGGAGGCGATCATATGGTTAAAGGCTTCTCGAGTTGCCGCAGAGCCAGAGAAAAATCTCGAGCCATCCCACCACCTCGAGAGAGAGGAAGAAGGGAAGGGCCCCCCTGTCGAGGGAGCGACGGAGAAAAACGAGGGAGCATTGTAGAAAATGTGAATCTTTTCTGGAGAGAGCTGGGAGAAAAGAGACACTTTGAGAACTTGCTGCAATCGCTCTTCTCTGCCGAGCAATATGAGCGTCGGAAGAAGTGTTGAATACACTTCCTGGAGATCAAGGGACTCAGCACCGGGATAGAACCGTTCCAAAGAGAGCATCAGATGATGTAGCCTGTCCACCACTGCAGGGACTGGAGTGTACAGACACTTCAACTGCTGCTCTCGCTTCAGTTCCGTGAAAAGACGTGACTGTCGGAAACTCCCTGGAGTTCCCGGAGACCCCCTGTTGAAGAAGGATGGAGAAACTTGAGGAGCAGAAAAGACTTGCTGAACATGACTGCACAGACGAAGGAAAAGATACTTGTCTAACACCGGGGAGTCAAGCCCTAGTGCGTGTACACCGCGGGACAGTGACACGTAGAACAGCGCCCGACGAAGCTGAAGGGGAGGACACGCCAGGGCCACGAGGTCGTAGGAATAGCAACAGCAGAGAGGAACCACCGACAAGGGGTTAGACCCGTTAACTGGAAAGACAACACAAAGAGAAGGAAAAGAATGATTTAAGGAGATCCGAGATGAAGACGTGTGTAGCCGTACACATCAAGTGAAGCAATATATCAACGTATACGTATATATATATATATATATACAAAGCTGACTGGCTTCATGGTTGCCGGCCACAATAGGCTACGATCTGTACTATCTCGTTTCACTGGATATAGGCGTGATACGCAACAGATTCTCTACACCGACGTTTTCCTGATGTAACGGCAGGAAAGCAAGAGGAACTTTCCCACGACGAAGGAGTGCCGCCAATCAACTGCCACCGAGACGATTCTTAGCAAACATCCTCGTTGGACATTTCCACCTGAACGGTATTATCTAGTGACCCTCCTATGAGATGAGAGTAGCTACACAGGTATGGTGGCTTCACTGCGCTTGCCAAGGACTTCGCCTATGAACATCCTGCACGCCCCTTTGGAAAAAAAATCTTTTCGGTGCCAGTTGGACAGTCACTACAGGAAAAGAGAAGTCCTCTCCCGTGAAGAATGGTGAGTATAAGAAGTAGCAGTTACTTGAGTGTAATTGTTTAGACGACTTTGTATAGTTTGTGACGGGTCCAATTACCGTAGACAACCTGCAGATACGAAAAGACTCCCGCAACCCGCCCCTGCGCCCGCATATACCCGTACAGGAAACTCACCTGCGGTGTACGTACATCCTGCCCCGCAGAGGAAGAAAAAAAGACGAGGGCGACGACGGAAGAGAGAGAGACGCCACGGCAGCAACAGCCGCCCGAAGGGCATGGCCGCCATGTGGAGGAGAGTGAGGCATCAGGCCAGAACGAGAGGGCACAATAGCAGAAAACCGCGCGTCGAAAGTCCGTACAGAACAGATACACAGGTCTATGAAGCCGCAGTCTTAAGCAACTCTTATCACGCAAGGAAAGGCTCCCCGGAGAGAAATCAGCGAAGGCAGCGGAAGTAAAACAGAGCAAGTAAGGAAGGGGGATCCGTTCTCTGTACCGACTGCATAGTGGGGGCGCTCGAAAAAACTCTCTCATTTACCAAACCCGGCATGAGTTGCCATGCGTGAAACTGTTAGTTACGAAGCGGCCACGTGCTCAGCCCTCCATCATCCCCGATACAGCAATTCAGTCGGAGCAACCTGGCCTTCAGTGACCTAGTTTGTGACCGTGAGAAGAACACACGCAAAGAGAGCGATCTGATTATAAGTCTACCAAAGCACGAGAGGGGAGACACGATTATGAGCGAGTGAAACGACGGACGGGGATGTGACAGCCGACAAAAGCCGTAAATGTGTGCTGCCACCTCCGCTACGACGTAGGGACAAAGCCAGGGACGAAGAGAGAGCACCCGTGCATAAGGAAAAACAGAGGGAAGGGGGAAGAATACTTCAAAGCGATGGCCGCGTTCGGAGAAAAAGACAAACCGAACAGCTGCCACGACATGCGATCTAGAGGATCGCCTGCCACCCGCGACGTCGAGCTGAGGTACCAGAGAACCCCCCAGACGGTCGCGTTCCTGCAATGGAAAATATAGCAAGCACTAGCTGCAAGGGGCGGTAAGAGAAAGAATGTAAAGTTAGGAAGATGTCCCGCGTGTGATCGTGGCAACTAGCGACTGGCTATGCGGAAGTGGAACGCAAAGCGAGCGATGTCTAGCGGGCACCACAACAAGCCTGAGATGCTGACAGCTGACTGTCCACTTGAACAAAATCTACAAAGTTTGATACGAGGGCCCCCATCGAGGGTGTTTGGTCGCTTTTCTTTGTACAAGCACTCGCGTACCAAGCAGCATGTCTGTTCCGCACAAGTTTCTAAGGCTGGGGCATGCATGCAGTCAGCTTGCGAAATTTCGTTGCTACGTTTGCTGCAACACGCCTTAGTGTGTGCGAGCAAGCAAAATGCAGGATACATTCAGAGCTTCTGGCTTTTCGTTATTAGCGCTGGGCGAATTCGCTTCATCACGTAGAAGAGTGCTCGGTTGGATACCTAGCATGCCAACCTTGTGCGTCAACGATCTTCGACACTCGACTTGCAGGTGGTCGCAGTGTATCATGACTTTCTCCGCAAACCCGATAAACTGTTTCGCCTCTTCCGAAGCGTGAGACGTGCTCTGTAGGGCGCTGGCTTGTGCACTCACACTTCGAAGTGGCGCTCCCAGGCGCTGGGTTGATAGTTTGCCGTAACATCAAGCCGGGAGTTCTCCCCTACATTTTTGCGTTCTGGACTTTCCCGTGTCCACGGAGCTCGCTGTGGCGTATGGCGCTGTTTTCCTTCGCAGAGGAAAACACACCATCTGGTTCGCGGGCCAGCGACCACAGTCGTGTGTGAGTTCTCGGGGGCACGAGTGAGAAGCTTACACGCTTGGGACGACCTACCACTTCATAGTCACAGAGGCACTGCAGCCCCCTGGATTTAAAGAAATGCCACGACTTCCCATGTATACTCCGGCTGCCCCTAACACGGCGTCCGGCCTGAGTGCCCTCGGGTTCCTCCGGTTCCGCCCAACTGCCAGGAGACCCAATGTTCACAGTCTTATTTCGTTACCTCTTCGTTCTACTGTTGCTGTCATCACGTCCCCTAATCCGCTAAAGCATTTCGGTGTCTCTCCTGGAGCCAAAGCGGCAGATCATTTACCCGGGACTCCCCCCGTGCCGTATGGGCACCTTTCTGCAGCCGGCTGCTTGGGATCTTCCACACGACAGAATGACTACGGTTTTTCCAGCTCGTCAAGCTGCCGTTCTTTTGAAGTGCCGTCGCTCGGGGGTAGCACACTTGAACAGAGGGACGTGCAGGACAGGCGGGCGCTAGGGAAAAGCGAACCGGGGCTCTGGCTGCTGGCGCGGTGGAGGGTCTGCCGGAGCGGGCCCTCGGGTCAGAACCGAGAAGACGGGCGGGAGCTTGGAGAAGCGCTCTGCCGTATTGGCTCGCGCACGGCCTCACGCTTCGCCCGGCAGAGCTCGTCCCTTCGGGCAGTAAGTGTAAAGCGCCAGCCTGATGACGGTCCGAAGCCGGGAGAGGCCCACTTTCCAGTCTTGTGTGGGGAATCGGAGATGTTGGAGACAGAGGATATCCGCCATTCAGATGGGTTACCTGGTGGTGGACAAAGCTTCGTCCTGTTGCACAGACTCAGTCATGTAGGGTTACCTGTCTTACGTTTTCCGCATGGCTGGAATGCGGGGGAGTCGCAACAGGCGGAAAGAGGGCCTGCGAGAGAAGGCCCCCGGAGTAGGAAAGCAGAAGGTGGCTCTCCAGATCGTCATGTTGACGGTGGCCCGCTCCCGGTTGTAAGTGAAGAGAGCAGTAATGCGGGGCTGGGGTGCAATCCGCAGCAGACTCGGCGGAAGCAACAGTACGCGTCCATCATCGGTAAACAGGGTCTAAGTAAAAAGCAGTGCGGGATTTTTTGGGACTACTACAAGAGAAAATGCAAGAAACGAAGAAGCACAAAAAAGTTCATTTGATTCCTCAGCATCATGTGAACTGATCTCCCAGGTTTTGTAAGAGGCGTAGCACTCTACCGCTTGCCTGTGTTTCAGTGTCCCATGCGCCGCAGAGACTTCCCTGGTAGTTGTCTGTTTGCAGATGGTGCACGCTGCCAGAGGTAGAAAGGAGTCAAAGCGTGAAGAGTCTACTAGTTGCAGGGACAGGGTCCGGGTGGCCGCCCAGTCTTAGTGCCGTTCAGGTGCTCGGTCACCTGAGAAGCGCGCCGCCTCGAAATCTGCGTGTGATAGATCGTTCCTTCTCTACTGAGACCCGTTCACCGAGTGACGAGAAAAGTGGAAGGTGTGCACGCCATGCGCCTGTCCACCTTGCCAAAGAGCCGTGAGGCCAAAACGGCGTTGCTTCGCCTGGCGAACACGTACATCAGCGATACCCCGATAGCGCTACAGCAGTCTACGTCGGACTGGCAAACCCTTGCGCAGGGTCGTGGTACTGGCACTGGTCAGTGGTCATCTATGAGTCGGCTGCGCCATATCAGAAAAAGTCTGTCTTCGATTGCCATCACGCGCAAAACGGCCGGCACTGTTCGGCAGGGCGTCCGGTGCGCCAGCGCAGGTATTCGCCGGTACACTAACAGGGAACAGCAGGACCACTCCTCTGCGGCACAATCCGCCAAATTGTGGAGGACGGACGATATCGCAAAGAGCTTTTGTCCCGCCGGGAGAGCACATGGCCAAGTGTGCCGTAGCTCAAGTAAACTGTGGCCAGTCACGAGTACTGTCGCTTGAGAGCTCATGCCATCTCCGACATACGAAGGCCGGAAAGGTGACAAGGGTGTAAGCGGGAAAACTCAGGGTCTGCGCTTGTTATCGACTGCAAGGGCTAACAACCTTCTTTCCAACAAAAGTGTTAAGTCTGCCCACCCCTTCGTACAGTCGGCTGCGCCGGCGTCCTCGGAAGCCCGAGCACAGGAAAAGACGCCAGCTGGGGCTTTCCTCATTTTTTGGTTTGCTGCTGCTGTCCGCCACCAGCTCGGCCGCTGCTGTTTTGAATGCTCATTAATACGCTCTCTTGAAATGCCAGTTGCTGGTTAAGAAACTCAACCTGAGGCACAGAGACCACACGCATAGACCGAAGCCCGTAGCAAGCTACGCAACCTCAAACAACGGAGTTGGATGCAATGTTGAAGAACCTCTGTTCTGGAGCTACGCGGAGGCTGTGTTTCTAGCTGAAATCAATGGTGTTTTCTGGAGCTCAAGAACCCTGACAGCACCTCCGCAGAGCCGGTAGTTTCACGTGGATGAAGCATGCAACTTTTGAAGCCGCGTCGCTCCACAAGAACAGCGCCTTACGAGGAGTGACGGGCATGCCGACCGGCACTGCGACTTCCTCTAGCTGTGAGAGAACCGAGTTGACCGTCAAAAGAGTGACGTTGCGCGATGCGAACCCTTGGATACAGGTGTCTACGGACAGTGTTCTCCCGGCCTCCACCGTTGCTGGGTCAACAGTCTACGGAGGGCCCCGTCGGGACTAGATTCGGTGGCTGTTCTGAACGTGGATTGCTCCAACTTCCTGGACGCGACCTCTGCTTCTACTGAAGTCTAGGCCTGGGGAAAAATTCCGGGAAGCAATGGGGGGGTTTCCTCCGAGCCTTGATGACCGAAGGTTCCCAGGTAGCCAAGGGCTTACCTCCGCCTGATGCTTCGCGCGCAATGCCTGCAGGCGTGAAGCCTCCTGCCTATCAAAATTTGACGGCACATTTGGAAGACAGCACCGTGGATTCCTACTGGGGTGCAGGAAGAGCTAGCATCCTCAGGGGCAGTGGAAGTTCAAGGCGGAGTATGGAAATATTCTCTCTCTTCAAAATTCTCCTTGGCAGAGGGAGAGCTGAACTAGTATCTTGAGTCGCAAAGGCTACCTGCTCTCTCAGCAGCAAAAGAATGTGCTGTCTACACTGATCAGTATCAGGCCTTGACCCCATGAAACGAATATACCATATCTCACTTGCTGCAGCATGTGCCGTCGCCTATGTCATCCAGAAAGCGTAACCACGACTGGGCGCTTACGATGGCCGTCACGTTCTCAGCTGCTAATCCTCCCAGGTCTCGTCAGCTGCCACACGGGCAGCGCGGTAGAAACAACCCTACTTGGCCCTACTCAATCTACAGCCACTTTCAAAAGTGGTGGTGTTTCGGGAAAAGACCACCCTCAAAGTGCATCACCTAAATGTGTGTCGAGGTGCTGTAAAACGGCACTTACACCTCCAGGGTTTCAGCTTGCCGCCTGAGATTTGCGACCTTGGCCTGAAGGCGTTTATTCTGGGTCTCCAGCTCTGCGATCTGAGTCACACCGAGAAAGCGAACAATTTTCGCAACCCTGGGTTCTTCTGGCAGCTGCCTTGACGGTCGAGAACTCTTCACAATATGGACGAGAGAGACGACTCACAAGCAGATTAGGTTTAAAGTGTAAATGCATAGACACTATGCATTTACACGAGTTCCAGAGACGGGTGTTGTGTGTAAAGTGGAGTAGGTTACACCTTCTTCCACACATGTGTTTCCCCTGTCCGAGATCAAGGTCCACCGCGGATGCAGAAACTTGCAACGGAACAGCCTGACTTCGGTGCTGGCCAGTGCAAAGTGTAGATTGTCTGAGCAGCAAGGGCACGACGAGCCTGCTCTTTCTTCCGCACTGACCTGTTCTTCACGATTTCCAACAGCGAACTCGCTTTGCAGCTGCTTGCGCGCGGAAAAGCTGACACAGGCTTCTGTGAGGGCCTCATACGCCGCAATCGTCATGCGAATCTCCTCTTTCAACCTGACAGAAGCGCAACCGGGTAACGATATTGGACGATGGGGATTCTGTAATTTCGGACCACGAGAAAAAACTCATGCCAAAAGAATCCATATCTCAAGCGATCATGAGCTGAAGCCTGTTGGTGGCCCGTCATGTATGTCGTTCCGCACACTCGCCTATACGGTCCCCGCAGCAAGTAAAAGTACATGCCTCACCTCACTGGACTCAAGACGGTTTGTGTCGCTGCGACCTCACCTGAGCAAGAGAAGCGCCCTCTCGGGGCCTTGTATCGCAATGTGCCGGATAAGCTCGTCTGCAAAATGAATATCAGAACCGGAGGTCGCGTAGCGTTTTCCCGGGGGCGACGATGTCCGCTGTTCAAGTGATACTACCGGTCGGGTCTTTTGCAGAAGTGGATCTCAGCTCGCACCTGATCGTTCTGACGGGATATCGAAGCTAACCTGTCAAACTTACCAAAACACTGCAGAACGAGCTCGTATCGGATGGGGCATATTCCAGTCTCGCTTGCATGACGCCTGATCAGCTCTTCATCGAAGTCCTCCTGGGTCTTCAGGACATCAAGACGGTCGGCTGGAGCCGTGCTGATTGACTGCAAGCAATTACGTACACTCCACGCAAAGGCACTCGCCGTCTGCTGTCTCCAGTTGCCCATGCACCGTGCTATCAGAGAGCCGCAGACTGTGCACCGCAGGCATCTGCTCAGTAGTTACGCAGATTTTCTTGTGCCTCCAGAGGTGATTACAGTTTCGCAGGGCATGTCCGACTGCGCAGCTGCTGTTCAGCAATTGGGCGTCACGCCTTTGTGTAGAGTGCTTTCCATCACCTCTCCGCCTAGAGCACCGGGTACTGCGGCCTGCGGGATTGCCCACGCCGGCCAACAGAAATGGAGGCAGAAAGTGCTGCCCCCGGATTTCCCCCCTCCGCCCCAGGTACCTGGTTTTCTCGGACGAGAAAAAGGTCAAGGCTACCTGCTCCCTTCTTACTTGCCACAGCTTACCTGAGTGAAAAGAGTTTCGTTTTCCACCCAGCGGAGCGGAGGAAAGAGTGTGTTCAATACGACTTCAACAGAGGGACCACCTTGCTGGGCCTCGTTGAAGAGCTTCTCAAGCTGACGTGCGACACTGCTGCCGTCAGCAGGGCCGTCAGCGGTATCGAAGAAAGTTGTCGATCCAGCGTTACGCCATGACTGCGGCCTTACTCCAGGAGGGGCAGGGGTGGCCTCAGGGTGGCAGTACCGGACCTTGCACAAGAGCAACAAGTGTGACCAGCACAAGGCTCTCGCGCTAGGCTCTCTTGGATAACCTTACACTGACAGCCGGGTGTACTACTTGTAGGACCAAACGGATGCTGGTGTCCGGTGTTTGGACAAAGACTCAACCGACCACTCAAATCTGCCCTCACAGCGCCAGTCGCACCCAACCCTAGAATGTGCCAAGCTGGTTGTTTTGGTCCGGCTATTCCAGGCTGATCTTGACAAACACTGGAAAATGCTCGGACTGCCCTAAAGTGACTGTGTAGCTGTCTTATGATTGGCAGTCGTCGACTTAGTCGTTGCCGAGGGAGGAACACCGTTCAAAAAATGTAAGACTGAAAGTGAGAGTATACCAGAGTGGGCCGGGGAGGGCAGTCGTATATCATCCTGTACAGAGCTCTGCTTCAGCTCCGGCCATCTGCGAAGGCTCTCTAATAATCACATGATCGGCATGGAGACCAGCCACCCTGAAGCCGCCTCCCTTTGATCGGTGTCAGCTCCTAGGACGCCTCTTTTTCCAGTCGGCCTGCTCTGCGAGGTCCAGGAACGGGTACTACACTTCTGCGTGTCCCCGTGTGTAGAGAAGGATTTCGTCCCACTTTTGCTTGGAAAGCGAGACCGCGTCAGACTGTCGGCGAGACTACACGCTCTGTCCTGTACGATTCGCTTTTAACGAAGGCCGCTGGAAGACTTCGGAGGGTATGAGACACGGTGATACCTCCAGTGTCTCTTCTGTTTCAATCCGAGAAAGTCCCACGAAAAGGCATCACGGAGCACGATTTAACATACTGCGCGGGAGTGCTTGCAACGGAATGGAAAGCATTATTAGCACCTTGGCTCCGAGTTGGAAGGTGTGTACCCTCGATCGAAAGCGAAAAGTAGATTGACAACTAAACCGCCATAGCCCACCATTTTCGTCCTCTCGGCTTGTCGCACTCCAGGCCCTTCGTAGAGATGTGGTGCGCTGTTTAAGCCGACTGCCCCGTCACGGCAGCCGTGCTGCCTCTGCGCCGCTTGGGGAACAATGAAGTGTCAGAGGGCTCACCATTTTCTAGCTATCTTGCTTCTCACATGCAGCGTCCCCTCACCAGCGGCATCCAACGGTTCGGGAAGGTGTGGCAATTTTGCGCGCAGCCGCAGCCCGGGCCTGCCCGCCTTTCCGAGCGCTCTTTACATACAGCTATTCCTGGAGCTCCACAAGGCATTCAAGAAGGTCACGTCTTGCAGCGTCGAGATCGGCGGTATCACAGTGAGGTACTTCGTGACCTTCCATTTAATGTAACGGTCTACGGGGCAAAATCTCACAGACCGTCGCCACCCGAAGAATGCAAGCGGCAAACTCCGCGTTTTAAGATCTGTCCGACAGAGGTGAACTGGGGCACACGCCCGTGAGCCCGCCAGTGCCCCAAGTCTGTTGTGTCAACTTTGACGTAGCGGCCTCTACCGACACCCTTTAGGTTCTGTTCACGCGCCTTGAGCCCCGGTGGAGCACGATCACGCCAGGCACTTGCAAAAGGGCGTCAACTCACCACAGCTCCCTGGATCAGCCTATGGATCCCGGCCAGCAGAGCGCAGGTTGAGAAACCAGCAGTACATTTTAACACTCTGGCAAACTGGCCCGGTCAGCGTGGGTTTTTTTGTGTTCCCCCTGCTGGCCCGCAAGCGGGGACGACGCGCCGCGTGAGCGCCCTGGATCACCGGCTGTCCTCGGACTCGCTGGCCTCAGTGGCGTCCGAAACTCGCTTCCTATCTCTGTGCACCTGAGCGCACTCGCGGTGTGAAACCGCTCTCTACTAGGTTCTAGTCCACGCAATTCTACAGCGCCACTTCGCAAGTGCCGATACCTCCTCACTGTAGACCACTCAGAAGAGGTACCCGACGGGATTTCCACGAGAGCACCAGAGAGTTAGCAGGGAGTCGTGGGAGGTTTTCGGGTCCCTCATCGACGGAAAACGGACCTGGCCGGCTCGCCGTCCGAATGTGACAGTCGTCACCTGACCTAGCGTTGTCTCGCCTTAGCTGGAAGCAACAAGTGGAACGACTTAGGAGTGAGGATTCGGCAGTGGTCGGCAAACGAGACGGGAGTAGAGCAAACAGCACTCGTGATCGGCAGAAGTTCGAGCGACCCGTGGAGGCCGCAGCCTGGCAGCATAGCGGGGCCGCTTTCCCGACTGTACTTGCTGGAGTCAGATCCTTCAGCAGGGCACCGGAACGCACGTCCGAGTCAGAACAGAGCATGCACCTTCACATCAACGGGAATCCATGATGGGTTTTGGCCTACAATGTTGGACACGGTCACGGCGGATACCGACCACTCACCCTGAACTAGAAGATACTCAAGCGAGGCAGTAGGTCGTCTTGACTGCCGTTCCATGGCCTAACTTCTACGCTTCGGTCTGATACGACTCTGCTGGAGCGCGGTGCTGCTGCATTGTTTGTCCTGTGCACTCAGCCCCCCGTGTATTCGCGTTCGGCAACCGCAAATATGATTCGGCCACGCCTAGGTTTTTTCCTACAGCGGGCAATTCCCTAGGGGGAAGAGCGTTAAGGCGGAGGACGCATCCAAAGAGTTTATTCGACTTCCTGTAGGTCGTAACCACACCAGTACTCGAGTGTCTACACGCCGGACCTGGTTCCGGACAACTCTGCATGCAGAGGCGTCGATGCTGGAACCATATGAGGGGAGCACGGTGAGAAGGCGCTTCAATGAGATATTGTTTCTGCTTCCCGCTCACTTATACGACATCAATAGAAATGCAGGAAGCATGCTTCGCGGCTAACGCACGAGGGGGAAAACTGACGTAGACGAACACCAACAGGACAAACAGTTTCTTTCTCCTAAGCAGCTCTGACTGAGCTGAAAGAGAGTCAGTGGTCCTTGTAGGTGTGCCGGCTTCTTCTGAAAGGTGGAGCTCATTGTGGTTGTACTCTTAGTAAGGTTCCGACGTCTACTCGTAAGGCGCTAGCCATCGTGTCCTCGTGCAAGTGACAAGTTGACAAGCCTCCCTTAGAGCTTCCCTCGCCGGCTGGCTCTCCAGCAGGCAAGCTCCAGGACCAAGGGAGAGCCAACAAAACTTCTGTCCTAACTAATCGCGGCTGTCGTTTCCTTTTTATGAGAAGCAGTAGTTCACGGCTCCGAGGGCAGACTTAGATCGGAGTGTATGAATAACTGTGAACGTAGCACATGGCGCCGCAAGCAGCTGTTTGGCTAGCCTTCGCTCTTCTTCCTTTTCGACGGTCCCGGAGAAAAGGCAGGCAGTTTTCCGGCGTGTCTGAGTAGACTCGCGTCCACCTGCATTCCCCGCTGAGGCACCGGCAGCGGTGCTACAATGGTGACTCTTGTGAGACTAGACAGCGTGGTCAGAAGCACTGCGGCGGTGGACCGGTTGTTGGAGACGCACAGTGCGTGCCCTCCGTCGTACGCTGGATTCATCTAGTGATTCGAACACAACGGACACTGAAATGACCGACTACGGCATCGCTACGACCTCGCGATCCCGATGAAGGCGACAGAGGCTCGTGCCAGTGGCGGGTACGCGGTCAGACTCCTGCCGACATGGAGGAGAGTAACGTACGGGAGCACAGTCTCGGAGCGCTTCCCAGTCCCCGTCTTCGCTCTTTCAGCCTTTCCTCAGGCAGTAACAGCTGTGTGGATACGTGCCGCAAGAATGGAGTGCAAGCCGGGCTTCACCGCTTCCAAGCGACCAAAGCAGGCACCGGCGCTCGCACCGGCACCTTAAGTATTTGGCTCGATCTTCCAATGCCATTGCTCGAGCTTTCTAAATCTGCACGCGCTATTGGCTGTGAGACATCGCGCATGAGCTTCAGATTCTTGGCGCCCGGGTTTGGTAACGCGGTACTGCGTCTCCAGCTACACTCGGATTCAGCGCCGTGTCACGAACGCTACGTCTGCGCCGCAGACGCGAGCGAAGTGAACCGGACCCTTCGGACAAAAGAGACCCTCGCGTCATATACTGTATCTGTACCTCGCGTCGCTGGGGACAGAAGAAGTCAGGGTAGTCCCCTTCACTTTCCTTCACTTACATGACTCGCTCCTTCTCGTTATGCTTGGTTCGTCCCACGCCCGATTTGACTGCTCGTT
>NW_027153557.1:0-122 GCF_002600585.1 Cystoisospora suis
GCACCGGCCAATCCAAACGGCATTACTCTAAACTGAAAGGTTCCATAACGACATTTGAAAGCAGTCTTCCAACGATCTTCTGAGGCCACTTCGACTTGGTGATACCCTTTTTGGAGGTCTAT
>NW_027153557.1:613-1218 GCF_002600585.1 Cystoisospora suis
ACCGATGAACTCTACTTGTTTCTCTCGTATCTCCTTCCTGACTCTCTTCAAAGGAATTAACTCCAATCTGTTGACAACATTACTGTTGTTCTTTCTACAATTCCTTTGTTTCTGCTGGTCTCTTTTGAAAACTCCGACTGCTTCTTCAGCTGCTGTAGATACGTGGAAGGACTGCTCTTTCCTTTGTTTCTTTTCTTCTTGGGCCTCAGACTTCTTATCTTTCCCTACGGAACTCTTTCTCCTTCTCTTGACTTCCTTTGGATCTCCGACTTTCTTGTCTGTACCTTCTCCTCTTGTCTTGTCTTCTTTATCTTCTGACTCTGATTCTCGAACTTCAAACCTCACTCTTTCTCTCTTCTTCTTCATCTCTAAGCGAGGTGATGATCTCCTTTTCTTCAGCTTGGTACGTCGGTTCCAGGTTAACACTGGAAGGCTGTCCTTTGGTAGTTCCTCCTCTTCAATACTATCATTATTGTACTAATATTAGGTGATAACTGTACCACAGGTTCTTCGAATAGCTCCTTCTCGTTCCTATCCACTTCTACAGAAAGATCTTCACCTGGTTTGTCTTCGTACTCTTTGTCCCATTCTCCCTTGATGATGTC
>NW_027153557.1:1341-3889 GCF_002600585.1 Cystoisospora suis
ATACCAGACTTGGTTCGGATCTTTTGCCCAGATGCACATGCAAAGTTATATTCACATCGAACCTTTCGTATTCGGTCTTTAAAGTATCCCGCACACACAGGATGTATAAAACTTCTAGTAGCCCCGGTATCCAATAATGCAGCCCAATAATGTTCCTCCACACACACTTTCACTAATGGTAAATTGATTTCCTCACCAGGGACAATCACAGGTAACTTGATCTTCTTCTCCACTCGATTACGACTATTATAAGGACTAGGCAATTTGGACACTCCTTGTTCGAACATACCTCGATTACAGGCTCCCACGGTTTGTATTCTCCCCCTCTTGGTCGTGGTCTTCTCCTCCCTTATTATACTGCCTTTTCCTTTCTTTCTCACAACTTCGTTGGTATCACCCACGCTTTTCATTTTACCTCTTTGACTCATTCTCCCTCGCCTAAATTCTTTGACGACCTCAGCTTCTTTAGAAGGGTCCTCTTCCACATCCGTTCCCGCTTCTTCGTTGCTCACTGTGAAAACTGACTCTTTAATTGGAGTCAAATCTTTTTGACGGATGATTCGCTTTACTACATCCACCCACCGACGAATTATATCATCCTTTTCCACACCAACAAATTCACTCTTAGCTTCCTTCGTGTTCAATTCTTGAATGTAGTCTAACAGTTCATTCTGAAGGAGATAGTTGGTTTCCAACAGTATCTGGTAACTCACTCTTCTTAGAGCTAGACCATCCCCCTTCCATTCTGTCTGACTCTCGGCTCTCCTCATCTTCTTCCTTCCATCTTTGAACGTTAGCCATAGGAAAACTCAACCTTCGCGTAGATGAAGTTCCCCTGGTTATCACTAGACACGTCATTTCTCCTCTTAACCTCTTCCTGAGCCTTTCCGTCATTGGCGGACCTCACTGATCTTCCATCGTTGAACGTAGCCTCTTTCTCGCCCCTGAAGTAGATTGTAGCCACGGTCCCATCTCTATCAACTTAAAATAATCATCCATTGTCACTCTTAACAGTTCACCGTCTTCATCCCTTGACTGGTCTTCCTTCACGCTTTCCTTCTCTTTCTCACATACGGACTCCATTGATCTCCCCTCCGCTCTGTTGGCTAGTCCTGTCTCCGACTGACCCTCACTCAATAGCCCATCAAAACTCCTTAACTCCAAACTCCTTTCCCACCGGCTCACTTCACACCGCTCCTTTCCATTCCCCCAGCACATTTCTCGTCTTTTCACGTCTGTCCACCTCGGATCGGGAAATCTGTCTTCCATCCATCTTGAAAGGTCCCCCTTAACCATCCACAGCACATAATGACCGAAATCGCAGGTATGGTAAAACCTGGTTGTTACCGTGCATCCAACACTTCTCACACACTATTTCATCTATTAGAATATCATCATCTGGGCTCAAACTCTTCATCCATCTGACTAGTCTTCTTCCACNNTCGACCGGTCACTGGCCCGCCCCGGGACCTCCGGTCCTGTCCGCACACCGGGCCGCTCTCCGGCCGCTCGTCCACCTATGCCCCCTAGCTCTAACTTCGATTCCCAACCCATTTCACTTTCTTTCCCGCTCCAATTCGTTATCATTCCCCTCAAAACGTGTTGTTTATCTATTATCTTACTGTAATCTTTGCTTTCTTCACCGTTCTTCACGGTGAACCGTACTCTTTCTTTGACTGTCCGGGTGACCGGGTCAAACTCTAGGCTCTGGTCGACCGAGTGACGAACGTTCCATCGTTCCGTCACCGCTCTTAACTTATCCCCAAAGTTCTCTAAGTGCTTTAAACATACTTTTCACTTTTTCGTAACTGTCTCTGACACTTTACCGCTCTTCTTTAACTGCCTACCGTACCCTCTACCGGTGAAAACTTCTTCACCGACGCGCCAACTGCTCAACCAACCGTCGAACGACTCGCTCTCCACTTGTGGAATCGACTTTCTTGCCGGGAATTGGCTACTTCCCGACCTTCCCCGAACGTCCTCAGCTTCCCCTAACTGTAATTGTGTCCCCCCGATGGCTTCTTCTGACCCTATCGCTTCCCGCTTTGAGCGAGTCCGAGTCCACCACCAACAAGTGGCTCGTTCCTTGCACCTGGATGACGACGAATCCTCCACGTCAGAGTGCAGTGAGCAGGAATTCGACCTCTCACTGACCTCTGGAAGTGATGACGAGTGGTCGGACGATGTGGTTCGTCGTCTGGGCGACGATCACCCCCTCCAATGCTCCTCCATCTGGGTAAGTTGGGTGTTCCTCGTATCTCTTATCGACGATGTGTTGTTTGGGCGGTCTTCCCACCTTTCCGGATCTGTTTCAGGCGCTATATTTGGGTGTTTGCAGCGTCGGGAGGTCCCTGTCTCCCCTGACCTCGTTCTCCCCACCGGCTTTAAGCCTTCTCCGACCATGATTCTAACCTTTGGTCCTCTATTCCCTCCTCCTACGGAGGGTTTGCTAGTCGTAGGTTGGAGTTTGGCCGAGGGTGCTTTCCTAATTGCCTTATCGGCCAACCGTGCCCAGTAAGCTAGCTCCCTTTGCCCTCTAGGTCTCTCC
>NW_027153558.1:0-601 GCF_002600585.1 Cystoisospora suis
TCATACCCAGCGCAGGCGATTAAGAAATTATGAAACACAACTTGCTCTCCGATCTTCACCTTCAGGTCTGGAATACCAGACTTGGTTCGGATCTTTTGCCCAGATGCACATGCAAAGTTATATTCACATCGGACCTTTCGTATTCGGTCTTTAAAGTACCCCGCACAAACAGGATGTATAAAACTTCTAGTAGCCCCGGTATCCAATAATGCAGCCCAACAATGTTCCTCCACACACACTTTCACTAATGGTAAATTGATTTCCTCACCAGGGATAATCACAGGTAACTTGATCTTTTTCTCCACTCGATTACGACTATTATAAGGACTAGGCAGTTTGGACACTCCTTGTTCAAACATACCTCGATTACAGGCTCCCACGATTTGTATTCTCCCCCTCTTAGTCGCGGTCTTCTCCTCTTTTCCCACACTAACTCTCCCTTTCTTCCTCACATCTTCTTTTGTACCACCCACACTCTTCTTTTCACCTCTTCGGTTCATTCTCCCCCGTCTAAATTCTCTGACGACCTCGGCTTCTTTAGAAGGGCTCTCTTCCACATCTGTTTCCAATTCTTCGTCGCTCACTGTGAAAACTGACTCTT
>NW_027153558.1:676-985 GCF_002600585.1 Cystoisospora suis
TCATCCTTTTCCACACCAACAAATTCACTCTTAGCTTCCTTCGTGTTCAATTCTTGAATGTAGTCTAACAGTTCATTCTGAAGGAGATAGTTGGTCTCCAACAGGATCTGGTAGCTCACTCTCCTTAGAGCTAGACCATCCCCCTTCCATTNNTCTCCTCATCTTCTTCCTTCCATTTCTGAACGTTAGCCATAGGACAACTCAATCTTCTTGTAGATGAAGTTCCCCTGGTTATCACTAGACACGTCGTTCCTTCTCTCAACCTGTTACTAAGCCTTTCTGTCACTGACTGACCCCACTGATCTTCCA
>NW_027153558.1:1013-1448 GCF_002600585.1 Cystoisospora suis
TTTCAGATAGTCATCTACTGTCACAGTTAGTCGTTCACCGTCTTCATCCCTCAACTGGTCTTCCTCCACGCTTTCCTTCCCTTTCTCACATACGGACCCCGTTAACCTCTTTTCCGATCTGTTGGCTAGCCCTGTCTCCGACTGGCCCTCACTCAATAACCCCTCAACACTCCTTAATTCCAAACTCCCTTTCCACCGGCTCACTTCACACCGTTCCTTTCCATTCTCCCAGCACATTTCTCGGTTTTCCCCATCTTTCCACCTCGAATATGGAAATCTGTCTTTCATCCATCTCAAAAGGTCCTCTTTAACCATCCACAACACATCCTGACCGAAATCGAACATCTCGGCCCCGACATTTCTGGCCCCGTTGATCAAACACACCACTACAAACTGGGAGACATTAAACACAATAACGCATAACCTCCTTACACA
>NW_027153558.1:1749-2112 GCF_002600585.1 Cystoisospora suis
CCGCTCGTCCGTCTATGCCCCCAAGCTCTAACCTCGATTCCCGATCCAGTTCGCTCTCTCTCCCGTTCCGATTTCTTATCATTTTCCTCAAAACGTGTTGTTTATTTTTTATCTTCCCATAATCTTTGCTTTCTTCGCCGTTCTTCACGATGAACCTTACTTTTTCTTTGACTGTCCGGGTGACCGGCTCAATCTCTAGGCTCTGGTCGACCGAGTGACGAACGTTCCATCGTTTCGTCGCCGCTCTTAACTTATCCCCAAAGCTCCCTAAATGCTTTAAACATACTTTCCACTTTCCCTTAACTGTTTCGAACGCTTTCCGGTTCTTCTTTAACTCCCTTCTGCGCTCTCCACCGGTGAAAA
>NW_027153559.1:0-299 GCF_002600585.1 Cystoisospora suis
ACCTCGATTACAGGCTCCCACGGTTTGTATTCTCCCCCTCTTGGTCGTGGTCTTCTCCTCTCTTATTACACTACCTTTCCCTTTCTTTCTCACATCTTCCTTGGTATCACCCACGCTTTTCATTTTACCTCTTTGACTCATTCTCTCTCGCCTAAATTCTCTGGCGACCTCAGCTTCTTTAGAAGGGTTCTCTTCCATATCTGTTCCCACTTCTTCGTCGCTCACTGTGAAAACTGACTCTTTAATTGGAGGTAGATCCTTTCGACGGATGATTCGCCTTACTACATCCACCCATCGAC
>NW_027153559.1:615-1151 GCF_002600585.1 Cystoisospora suis
GCCACGGTCCCATCTCTACCAACAAAAGATAGTCATCCACTGTCACTGTTAACAGTTCACCGTCTTCATCCCTTAACTGGTCTTCCTTCACGCTTTCCCTCTCTTTCTCGCACACGGACTCCATTATTCCCTCCTCTGATCTGTTGGCTAGCCCTGTCTCCGACTGTCCCTCACTCAGTAGCTCATCAAAACTCCTTAACTCCAAACTCCCTTTCCACCGGCTCACTTCACACCGCTCCTTTTCATTCCCCCAGCACATTTCTCGTCCTTCCACATCTTTCCACCTCAGATCGGGACTGTCTTTCAGCCATCTTGAAAGGTCCTCCTTAACCATCCACAACACGTCCTGACCGAAATCGCACATCTCGGACCCGACATTTCTGGCCCCGTTGATCAAACACCCACAGCAACCTGGGAGGCTTTAAACACAATAATGCACAACCTCTCCGCACGATGCTTTAGAAGATTTAAAGAGTCCCAAACACTAACGGTGACCGTTCGAGCGGCTCTTGTCACCGTTCGAAAAACGAACACTC
>NW_027153560.1:0-1497 GCF_002600585.1 Cystoisospora suis
TTCCAGAGGTCAGTGAGAGGTCGAATTCCTGCTCACTGCACTCCGACGTCGAGGATTCGCCGTCATCCAAGTGCAGGGAACGAGCCACTCGCTGGTGGTGGACTCGGATTCGCCGAGGTGGAGAAAAGCGGAAAGCAATAGGGTCAGAAGAAGCCATCGGCGAGACACAATTACAGTTAGGGGAAGTTGAGGACGTTCGGGGAAGGTCGGGAAGTAGCCAATTCCCGGCAAGAACGTCGAGTCATCAAGTGGAGAGCGAGTCGTTCGACGGTTGGTTGAGCGGTCGGCGCGTCGGTGAAAAAGTTTTCACCGGTAGAGGGGACGGTAGGCAGTTAAAAAAGAGCGGTAAAGTGTCAGAGACAGTTAAACGAAAGTGGATAGTATGTTTAATGCGATTAGGATAGTTCGGGGATAAGGTAAGAGCGATGACGGAACGATGAAACGTTCGTCACTCGGTCGACCAGAGCCTAGAGTTTGAGCCGGTCACCCGGACAGTCGAGGGAAGAACACGGTTCACCGTGAAGAACGGTGAAGAAAGCAAAAATTATAAAAAGATAAAGGATAGGCAACACGTTTTGAGGGAAATAAAAACGAATTGGAGCGGGAAAGAAAGTGAAATGGGTCGAGAATCGAGGTTAGAGCTCGGGGGCATAGGCGGACGAGCGGCCGGAGAGCGGCCCGGTGTGCGGACAGGACCGGAGGTCCCGGGGCGGGCCAGTGACCGGTCGAGCCACGACGTAGAAGACCGTGGAAGAAGACTAGTCAGATGGATGAAGAGTTTGAGCCCAAACGATGATATTCTAATAGATGAAATAGTGTGTGAGAGGTATTGGATGGACTGTAACAACCAGGTTTTACCTGACATGGGGAAGTTAGTTAGCATTTTGGTGTCGAGTGTCTTAACGAATAGTCGAGTGTTCGTTTTTCGAACGATGAAAAGAGCCGCTCGAACGGCCACCGTCAGTGTTTGGAACTCTTTAAAGCTTCTAAAGCGTTGTGCGAAGAGATTATGCATTATTGTGTTCGAAGCCTCCCAGATTGCTGTGGTGTGTTTGATCACCGGGGCCAGAAATGTCGGGTCCGAGATGTGTGATTTCGGTCAGGATGTGTTGTGAATAGTCAAGGAGGACCTTTCAAGATGGATGAAAGACAGATTTTTCGATCTGAGGTGGAAAGATGTGAAAAGACGAGAAATGTGCTGGGGGAATGGAAAGGAGCGGTGTGAAGTAAGCCGGGGGAAAGGGAGTTTGGAGTTAAGGAGTTTTGGTGAGCTACTGAGTGAGGGCCAGTCGGAGACAGGGCTAGCCAACAGATCAGAGGAGGGAATAATGGAGTCCGTGTGTGAGAAAGAGAGGAAAAGCGTGAAAGAAAACCAGTTAAGGGATGAAGACGGTGAACTGTCAAGAGTGACAGTAGATGATTATCTTCAGTTGGTAGAGATGGGACCGTGGCTACAATCTACTTCAGGGCGAGAAAGAGACTACGTTCAACGATGGA
>NW_027153561.1:0-804 GCF_002600585.1 Cystoisospora suis
AGAAGACTAGTCAGATGGATGAAGAGTTTGAGCCCAAATGATGATATTCTAATAGATGAAATAGTGTGTGAGAAGTGTTGGATGTACGGTAACAACCAGGTTTTATCATACCTGGGGAAGTTAGTTAGGACTTTGGGGTCGAGTGTCTTAAAGAATAGTCGAGTGTTCGTTTTTCGAACGGTGACAAGAGCCGCTCGTACGGTCACCGTTAGTTTAGTGTTTGGGACTCTTTGAAGCTTCTAAAGCGTTGTGTGAAGAGATTATGCCTTAGTGTGTTTAAAGCCTCCCAGCTTGCTGTGGTGTGTTTGATCAACGGGGCCAGAAATGTCGGGTCCGAGATGTGCAATTTCGGTCAGGATGTGTTGTGGATGGTTAAGGAGGACCTTTCAAGATGGATGAAAGACAGATTTCCCGATCCGAGGTGGAGCGATGTGGAAAGACAAGAAAGGTGCTGGGGGAATGGAAAGGAGCGGTGTGAAGTGAGCCGGTGGAAAGGGAGTTTGGAGTTAAGGAGTTTTGATGAGCTATTGAGTGAGGGCCAGTCGGAGACAGGACTAGCCAACAGAGCGGAGGGGAGATCAATTGAGTTCGTATGTGAGAAAGAGAAGGAAAGCGTGAAGGAAGACCAGTTAAGGGATGAAGACGATGAACTGTTAAGAGTGACAGTGGATGATTATCTTAAGTTGGTAGAGATGGGACCGTGGCTACAATCTACTTCAGGGGCGAGAAAGAGACTACGTTCAACGATGGAAGATCAGTGGGGTCAGCCAATGACGGAAAGGCTCAGGAAGAGGTTAAGAGGAG
>NW_027153562.1:0-252 GCF_002600585.1 Cystoisospora suis
AGGAAGACCAGTTGAGGGATGAAGATGGTGAACGATTAACTGTGACAGTAGATGACTATCTGAAATTGGTAGAGATGGGACCGTGGCTACAATCTACCTCGAGGATAAGTAAGAGACTACGTTCAACGATGGAAGATCAGTGGGGTCAATCAATGACTGAAAGGCTCAGGAAGAGGTTGAGAGGAGGAAAGACGTGCCTGGTGATAACCAGGGGAACTTCATCGACACGAAGATTAAGTTTTCCTATGGCTA
>NW_027153563.1:0-330 GCF_002600585.1 Cystoisospora suis
GCGCGGCCCGAATAATAGCCGCTGGCCCGGCCCAAAGCCAGCGGGGAGGCGTAGATTCGAGAAGAAGTTGGACCGGCCCGAGTTGTCCGAACTGCAAGCCAGCCATAGGCACGAAAGACCCAAAGGGAGTCACGGAGGGCTGCTACAGCAGCCTAACGACGGTGAAGCACCAGGGGGAGTTAGACCCAGATTACCCCGGACACGACACATGTGCCTAGATTGGCAAGAAGACGGAGTTGCGAGAAGGAAGGAGTTTCAGCCGAAGTATCGAGTACGGCGAGTGAGAACAACCTGGAGGAGGCCTGCAGAGACGGAGAGAGGCACGTCGGG
>NW_027153564.1:0-626 GCF_002600585.1 Cystoisospora suis
CGCCGCTGTCTGCCGTTCCCAGGCACCCGTCACCCACCCAGCAGGAATAGCCTGACGCACCATCTCACTGGAGCCATCAGGAAGTTCTACCGCGACTCGATGGGACCCCGACGGAGACCTCCTTCCCTACTTCATTCAAGAACGGCCGCGAGTACCCCTTACGTCCTTCATCGTCTCTCGGGATCTCCGGATGACGAAGGGATACAGCTACACGAACGCCCGGCTACCCGCGCCCTCAGTTAGAAGCGCAGGGAGATACTACGAACCTCACCAGTGAGTGAGCAGACGCACGGACCTTCGACGCCTCACGCTCCTTCACCAGAACAACCGCTGTTCCCGTCAAAAGGTCGAAGCCGATCAACGCCAAACACGTGCACCGACGTCCAAAGACGTCGATCTGAAAAAGCCGTGACAATCTCCCCCTGTTTCCATGCTGAAGTTTACCAACCCACATTACGCAGAATCCGAGAAGAGAAGTACCAGACCTTCTGCAGCCAAGCCTCACCCGCCTCTCGGAACCACTGCTGATACCCCTCCGCCGCGAATCTGTCATTCCCAGTCCTGATCCCCATCAGATACACACGGACCGTAGGACGAAGCTGAAATTCCATTTTTATTATAATTAT
>NW_027153564.1:818-21133 GCF_002600585.1 Cystoisospora suis
CTAATGAAGGAGGAAGAGAAAAATCAATTGTCGAGACAATCCGGGCGGGTAAAGGAACACAGTTCCAAGGGCCTGGTCGAGTTCTAGCTCACGAACAAAACAACCTGCAACCGAGACTAATCATCATCGTCAAAAGCCGCAACTGGAGGCTCCAACCACCATCGTAAGCATTCCCGAAGAAGCTTGGAGGGGGGCCTTATCCCAGCGTACTCGTGACTGGCCGCCGCCAGCGGACATCAACCGACCTATCCGCAAGCCGCTTATATCTGATCATGACCAACAACAGACAGGACGTGTGGAACAAACCCATCCTGATTCCCAAACCCTTTTTCTCAGCACTGTCCAACAGACTGTCCTGGGAGTCAAGAAGTGTAAAGAACCCTACAGGTCCAACTGACAGGGGTGAGTCCGACCCCCCCCTGGACCTCCCGTGTGGCTTGAGGTCTCCGGCGTGGTCCAAGCCGTCCCGAGAGCTTCCGTCCTATGCAGAGTCGAGATTGTCGGAACTATGCTGTTCTCCTGCTCGTTATGCTTGTGTGCAGCATAGCGCTTCCCTCCCGGGACTCTACTTTTTTTTTTGCCTAGTCCCATCAAAATAGCGTGGCTTCGCCATTGCGCCCATCATCCTCTGATGCCCTTCGGCGCTGGAATCAACCTCATGCGCCATACTGAAAATTGCGTTCCTTGTGAGGGGGCGTAGGTCGCCTCTTGAATGTCTCATGCTTCACATAAGCATAACGAGCAGGAGAACAGCATAGTTCCAACCATGTCGACCCCGTGTAGGACTGAGGCTCTCGGTGCGGCTTCTTCCATGCCGGAGACCTTAAGCCACACGGGAGGTACAAGGGGGGGGCCGGCCTCACCCCTGTCAGTTGAAACAAACTCGGTCTGCACAGCGGGTTTGAGAGATAAAGATGTCGGGAACAACTAGTAAAAGCCTAAGAGCAGGAACCCCGAAGAGAAGGATAAAGAGACGACAAAAAAAAACAATACATCCGAGCATCGGCCCAAAGTGGGGACAATTGTCGGATTGAGAGCATTCTACTGTCTCCGTTTCCAAATTTGGTTAAGAGAAGACAGTAAATATAGTGTTGTCGGGGAAGGTAGCAAACCAGAAAGTATTGCAACGAGATTCTACTGAAAAATGACGCACGTTTCTAGGTTTTCACTCCAACACGTCACTCGGGCCACCGCTCTCCCCCTCATCATCACCACCACAGAAGAAAGACATTTGCCGGCGGCGTCCTCCTGTTACAAGAAACTCGGCATCCATACTAGACTGGATACTCAGGGCATCTCCCCCTAAACCCTAAGGCCTTCGAGAAAACAGGTTCTCATGCGTCGCCTCCCGCAGTCAAACCTTCACAGCTTCGAAGTCCACCCAGCCACACCAACGCCCGCAAACAGAGCTAAAAGCCAACCCCCATTGTGCCTACTAAAGCTATGGACAGACATACAAAAAAAGAGACAGGAAGTTTATCGGGTCTTCGTCTATATCATATTACGCGGTTCCCTCAGATTTGGCCTTATCGTCTCAGCCTGCTGCGACTTGGACCGTTATGACAAGACCTGGCTCTCGAGTGCAAAAAGAAAAAAGTTTGGAAACTCAGGGGAAGTGCGAGCGAAACTGACACGAGCATTGTACTGTTGGGGAACAAACACGTCCAAGGACAGCAAAGCGTCTCCAACCGGGAGTGAAGACCACGGTGCAGTCCATGCCGAGCCGGCAAAAGAGAAGGAAGTAGAGAAAATGCAGCAGGAGTAACGCATGAATCCTAGTGGGAGTGCTCTGGCACGTCTAGCAAAAGGCCGCCTCCCCGAGGAGACGGAGACAGTTATGAACGGTACGCACATGAACTCGCTCACTAGTTACCCCGTTCAGGCCGTGTCTAACTAGCTGGCTCGGTGGAAACAGCTCTGTCAAGATAGCTCGAGTTCGAAGGACACTTCCTTGGAACACCAGAGGGCAGAGATGAACGGAGGAAGTTCATCGCCAACCCTCGGAGGTGTCCCATCTCCTCAGGGACCGCAACACGATTTTCAGCGGCAGCGCGAGGCAAGATGTCTTTCTCTGGGGCGACGAGTGCGCCTCTCTCTCACCAAAATTATTACCAAAAAAATGAAGACGCACGGGTCTAAGACACGAGCACGATTTGACTCACAAGCCATTCCAAGCATTCTACTGGTTCGTATAACAAAGCATATAACAAGTGAAGAGACGTGTATATTCGGGACTAGTTCACCCCCACGATGATTCAGGGTTTCTTTTTAGACACTCGTCTCTCTTGAAAGCTTCAGCTATCCTCTATTCTGTCAGAGTCAGTCTATCTCTACAAACATGCACGTCTAGGTATACACGCATGTACACCCCGAGGTACATCAGGCGCTATATCGGAACGCAGTACATTGATAAAAGTATGTCTACAGCTACCTAGCCTGCAAAGTGATATCTCTAGTTCGAGACAAAGAGGGGTCCGTGTATCTAAGGATGTACATAGATGTAGACGTGTTTGGCAGCAACGGGACTCTTGCATTTGGTTCCAAAGCAGTAAAAAGGAGAGTTGTTCTTCGCGTCTGATGTGAGGAGACAGCTCCTGACAGAGTATGCTTACGATCTAACTTTCCATCTTCTGCTATGATACTGCTTCCTCCTTCATTCAGCCAAACCGGAATGTTTTCTTGAGATACATGCTTGGTGTCTTGACACCCCCGAACCACCGCAAAAGAGAAGCTTCTTCCTGTAACTCCCTGTGTCTGTCCGACACTCTATCGCCTAAGAAGAGAGCAACGATATCTTTCGATACAGCGAGAGACATTCTGGAGTGCCCTGGAAAACTTGAGGTCTAGCAGAAGGGGCGTCGTTGAATCCGGTAGGCCTTAAACACAGACGACGTGAGAGAAGAGGAAGCAGATTTCTGCATAAGTTCAGCTACACATACTTTGCAATGAGGACAGACTGAAAAAAGCATGAGGGATCAAGATTGTGACCGTACTCGCTCTCAGGGACATTCTTGTCTTTCAAACTCACAACTACACTTCCATCTAGTCGATACCTGCGTGTGTCTCCTCCATACACTGACGACTGGCGTCCCCACGAGATTTCCTTTTCTTCTCTCGCTCTATTCCGAAAGCAGGCGTGTGGAGAGGGCGGTAAACCTTCTTCTGTGTTCTACAAGAAAAGGCAAAGAAAAAATTCCGGAAGGCAGAATTGATGGCGAACATCTGAAAGCTACGAGCATCGATGGTGGAAGCCGGAACAAGCTCGTCACACAGTGGCAGTACCGAATAATGTTTATGCACGAGTGCGCAGGACGTGCTTCAACGATCCATATCTGTTGTTAACTCTTTTTTCTCCCCGCGAAAGAGATTCGCGTGAGAGAAGATCGAGTTTTATCTCGAGAGATTCGTTTTCTCTGTCTACGTTAAAGACAGAAAGACATCAGGGGAAGCTGTTCTAGACTCCCTCAGACGAGATTTCCTTCGCCGCTATTGAGCTAGCCGCCTCCGGGCAGCAGCCCGCGCTCGGGATGAGGATTGGGACTTTCCCCTCTCCCTTTCTTTTTCTTCTTTCCCCTTGAGTAACTAGACTGAGAAAACCAAGCCAGCTTTTACTGTCATGAAATGTTTTTCTCTCCCCATTCTGCTGAAACTTCCCCGTGTGGAAGTTGCTGACCGTCGATAGTGGTTGTCTTCTGTCAGAAGATTCTCTCTGCCCCCCCTCTCTGTCGAACATCGTCAGCTAGCCAACAGCTAGCTGTTATTGTACTCGATGAGAAAGGAAGAGATATAGAGAATTCTTCGGATGACGATAAAGAATCTGATATGAATCTAGCTTTCTGTTTATTCCTGGTTTGCCTTGGGTTTAGGGTTGACGGAGTGAGCGACTGTTCGTGTCTTCACATCTTTCCCGGTCTGCTTATCTCACACGTATCTGCGGACGAAAATGGTAGAGTCGAAAAAGAAGTGAATGATGAACGAAGAGATCGGAGACAAACGGACGGCTTGAGATCTTTCTTCCCCTTCTTTTTCTTTGGTTTTGAAGAAAAAAAGATGGAGAGCGTTCTCGGGTTAGATACTCGGTACGGTGATCCTGGACGTAAGGAAATCGGCGCGAGATTAGTGAAGAATGCAGTGTATGTACACCCTCATGCTCCTCGTGTTTCTCCCTCTCTTGTTCCTCAATATATCTTTCCCAAATCTTCTTTTGCCTCGTCTCAGAATGGTTTAATTTCGAACAGCCATCCCCGTCATCTTCATGACCATACTAATAAAGATACCATCAAAAGTTGTATTCTTTCTTCTGCTTCTTCTACAGGATCTCTCTCGTCCCCGTCTGCTCATCTATATCAGCGTAACCATTATCATGTTCCCACTTCTATGTACACATCACTCGATGCCATCCAAAGAAATGATCTCGCTCTGAGACCCCTCCCTCAGCTGCCGTTCGTATCTTCTCTCTCGTCTTCTCAAGCATCTCCACCAGGCTTTCTCCCATCTGTCAACACACCTAACACAGACCTCTCTCTTTCTACTCCATATCCTCGCCTTCATCAGCAACATTCTCATCTTTATCCTAGTCCTAGCTTTTCATGTAACTCAGCTGTTCCTACATATCACACTTCCACACCTTCGGTCTCTAATTCTGCTTCAAGTGCTTCTACTTCTCCTTCCTTTCCTAATGGTTTCCTACCCCCCTCCCTTGTAATACCACTGAAAGAAGAAACTTCTTCATCCTCTCGTCCTTCTCTCAGTGATCCTGAAGCTTCTTCAAGCCGTATAACAAACTACTCTTTCTCTTGCCCTTCTTTTCGATCTGGAGACTACAGGATTCCCTCTGGCTGTGCTGAGGACTATAACTCTTATCAGCCTTCTACTTCTTCCTCGTCTTGTGTGTCTTCCGATGCATTTGACCGTACTAGTCAGAATGGAAGTCGAGGATCTTCACTCTATAAAGGAGAACAAGAGACATCTTTAACGTCTTTCAGGCATCCTTCTCTTGGGCAGTCAGCGGAGGAAACTTCTTCTCCAACTTCTTTTGAAAGTCTTACACATCACATTCCTCCTCTTTATGCTCATGCTCAACTATCTGATTACGGTATACGTACACCTGGGGAACAGCTACAGCAAGACCTACTACGGGGTCGATGTCAAGGAGGAGGATGTGAACGAGAAGAATCTCATTTGAAGGAGAGAAGTGAACCATCCAACGCCTCATTTCTTTTTTCTTCATCTTCGCCTTCTCATTATCATGATGAACCCAAAAGAGACTCCTCTTTCAATCATGTTGATAGTTCCCTTAGAGCCCGCGGATCTACTAAGAATAGTCCTAACATTACCATGAATCAAAATAGCAATCGCTATCCTCCTAAGAAGGCTTCCTTTCATGAAAAGAAGAGTTCTTCCTCATCAGTTTCCGACCAATCTCTTATCTATCGATGGATTCCCAAGGTTATTACATCGATATTTGAAAAGAAGACGGAGGATAAAGACGCGGACAACAGTACGAGAGATGAGAATGTGAAAGAAAGACAAGAACTAGTAGAAAAGCGAAACCAAAGTCAAAAAGAACGTTTCGTGAAAACGGCCACGTATTATCACCAGGGAGGAGATATAAGAAGAAAATATTTCCAAGGAAGAGGAGTAGAAGGAGAACAAGGAATGAAGAACAAACAACAGGAAAGAGAGAGGAATCATGTGTATGTATGGAAAGAAAAGACGAAGGAGAATGAAGTAATACAGCAGGATGACATAACGAATTCTCTCTGTTCTCATAATCAAGAAACAAGTCCTACCACTACTCGGCCATTCTCGTTTGCCTATGACGAAACTGTGGAGAGCCGAATGGAGAATACAAGACTCTTTCCGACTATACAAGAAACGTCTCCGCGAGTGTTTTCTCTTCCTCAGGTTTCTTTTTCAGCTTCTCCGATAGGGTCATCGTCATCGGCTTCGATCTCTCCAAATGCTGGGGCAAAGGACAAAGGAGAGAATTTTTTTCATGAGATGCGGAAAAGTAGGCATAAAGATGGTTAAGAAAAGACGAGACTCTTTATGATCATGTTCTTCTCTCCACTTGGCACTGCTGTTGTTTCTGATCTCTCTGTTTGACTGCATGTATATACGTGATTGTAAAGAAGAGCCACACTCATCATGAATACATACATGTACACGTGTGTGTGTATTTGTGCATATGTATGTATATAAAGTGGCATATATATATATATATATATATATATTAGGAATACATTCATATTGTCATCGAAATGGTTACACGCGACGTTACTTACTCACGCGTGTGGATAGCTAGCTGAGTATACATACACATGAAAGTCTCAATGCTAACGCACACTCCTCCCCATAGTGCGTATATGCATTCATATGTGTGAGGGCCTGTATCTGAACCTCTGTATGTGTGTGAATATCTGCCTGGGCACGTGCGTACATAAGTGTCAAGGCGGACACAGACGCGTTTCTAGTGCGTATCTACGTTTTATTGGTGTAGGTGTGCATCGGATCTTCTGTATGTGTGTAGAGACTTAGCTGGGTATACATACGTATACAAGTCTACACACACGCATTTCTGTAGTACGTGTCTGCATCTGTATGTGTAGATGGTTGTATCCGATCTTATATCTGTGCACATAGCTAACTGAGTATACATACGTATGTAAGTCTTAATACGGGCACGCGGGCGTCGCTATAATGCACATCTGCAACCATATGTGTAGCCGCGTGCGTCCCAACTTGTGCGTATGTACGGATCGCTAGCTGAGTGTACATAGGTGTGCAAGTCTAGGTGCGAACACACACACGTCTCTAGTACGTGACTCCCATCTGTAGAGCTGTGTATCGGAACTTATGTATGTGTGTGGACACTTAGCTGAGTACGCGCGTATGCTAGTCTCAGTGCGGACACACTCGCGTCTTTATAGTGCAAATCTGCCTCTGTATCTGTCGGCGCGTGTATCCGAGCTTATGCATCTGCCTAGATAGCTAGCTGAGTCTACATATTTGAATATATAGGTGCCGATGTGAACGCACGCGCGTCTCTATAGTATGTATTTGCATTCATACGTGTAGCTGCCTGTAACCGAATTTCCGTACGTGTGTGAATAGCTGGCTGGGTATACGCACGCGTGTAGGTGTCAGTCCGGACACACAAGCGCCTCTACAGGGTATATCTACGCCTATGTGTACAACACTCGTTTGTATCCACAAAAAAGTAACGTATGTACATGCGTAGAGAGATAGCTGAGTACGCATTGCTCTTTTTGTATACTTATGAATCCAGCCTTCTGTAACCCCTCTATATTTTCATAGCTTTGGCTTACACACACATCTGTCGCACTATCTATAGTTTTGTAGCCCCGCGTACACGCCTTCATTCGTTTATATACGTATCGTCTATATGCACTGTATATCTTTGTGCATACATGCTATACATCCATTCTTCCCTCTCCATGTTGCCCTTGAATTAGAAGATGAGATGGTTGACGTGTCAAGTTTTCCCATTCCGTATTTCTCTATCTGTAGTCCATCTGTGGTCTTTCTTTCTCCTTGTCTGCTTCTTCCCCTTAGATAACGATGGAGTAGTTTTTGCGGAGCAGGTTCCTTTACCATCACACGCTCCAGGTCAAAAAGATCTCGGTTGTCATAAAGATCTTATCTATCGATTCTGGCCTTTCCATGGAGTCTCGCCATCGAAGCTCCCAGCTGACTGCCCTCCTCCTCCACCTCACCATCGATTCCCGGACCAACAAACTTTTCAACTTGGGCAATCCGATCTCCATCAAAAGATAGAAGCAGAGAGACTACAGAGTAGTACAGTCCATCAGCCTCCGCAAAACAGCTCCTTTTATGAAGGATCTTTCTACCCTTCAGGAGTTGGACGGACTCTTTATAATGAGGAGACCAGAAGAGACGGAGCAGAAAAAGAAGTACAGGTAGGAGAGGAGAATCACTTTAGTCTGCCAGGTCAGATGAATGAAGGTCATCTTCGCCCAAACCTCCATGCACAACAGGATTCGTGTTATAAGGAATTAATAGGAGAAGAAGAGAGACACCGAGGAGGAGAAGACCTAGGCGATAAGGAAGGAGCTAATGTAGGTCAGGAGATGGATACTGCGTTCTCTCAGGTAAGCGAAATGTTTTCGTCTTTGGAATGGTCAGAAGAAGAGAAGAATCGAAAGAATTGTATGGAAGTTTTATTACGTTTTTCTCTCATAGAGTGTACACACACCTCCAGCAGCAGTGTCCCGTATCTTTCTGCTGTAGCGACAATTACAACTTCTACTACCGTTACTCATGATGGATATCATCAGAGCCTTCATCACCAAAATCTTTCACGAAATCTGTCTTGTGTGTTTACTGTGCAGCAACAGTCAGGGCGCCCTTCGACACCGGAGTTTGCCGGAGGAGAATCTCCTGTTTCACCTTATCAGACGGAAGAGGCTGAGTTGGAGAAAGGTAGTCCATTAGTAGGAGAAGGAAGAGGAGAAGGAGAAGATAGTCCCGGATTTGGTATACATCGCCCTAATTATCATCCGGCTTCGTATACACCGAGTTATCACAGTGGAGAGACATCTCTAGGGGAACCGACTTATTCTAACATAGGGATTAGTCAAGACAACCGACATCAACCTCAGCCCCATCAACAGTATATCCAAGTCGATACTCTCGGTACGATTCCTGTGAACTCGACAGAAATTTGCCCCTCCCCTCTACCTTTCCCTGTGCTAGGATACCAGGAGAAGATGACCAAGAATGAAGGACCAAAGGGAGGTCTTATAAACAAGCACATGAATTCTTTGTCTCCCTGTATATCTCCTCAGGATAAGAATGTCCCCCTCCCCATGGAGAAAGTTCATTCGCAAGAACGAGTAGATCCTACCATCTTTCCCGCTTGTTTTTCATTCAATCTTTCCTGTCCTGTCTTACCAGAGAATGAGCGACCGCAACAGTCGGTTCTTTTACAAAAGCACCAAGACCAGGAGACAAACGAAATTCCTCTTGAAGCCGAGAATCTGTATAGTCAAAATCTAGAGGAATGTCTTTCTTCATTCCCGGATATCTCTTCTCCGTCTTCTTGCGCGCAGGAGAGAGATAACAGGACCGCGACCACCTTTGAAGATTGCGTCGCTGTAGCGTCAGATCTTCCTGGCCATTACTCCACAGGCAAACACCCAACCGGTATCTGCCATGAAAAACTTCATCCCTCTCTTGGGTCTTCCTACCAGACGAAGAATGAAATGACGATGAGATCTGAGACTCAAACGAACAGTACAGAGGATATGAAGGTCTTCGGAGAGAAGGAACAAGAAGAAGAAAGCAAGAAAGAAGGAGAAGTCCTAGTCCAAGAGCAAGAGAAGAATTATCAAACCTTAAAGATCGAGAATGGTATGAATCCTCTTCATTCTCATGAAGGCCCTCCCAGCCAGGCCGGCGAGAAGAAGGGTACTAGGATGATGAAGAACTCTGTGATATACATTGACAATCACATTCTCAGAGAATCTTGTGCGACCAAACTCTCGTCATGTTCTCTTCCTGAACCTCAGGAGAAGAGAGGACGGGAAAGAGAGGGAGTCGTATTACGATCAGGAGGACCTGTCGAGAAGTATATCACTCCTTCTACAACGACCCCTGGAGGGGATAGCTATGGAGACACGCGTGCTGCCTACGTTCCGAAGACAGATGATTCTGAGCAACCTCTACGATTATACCCTTCTCCTAATTTGGACTCTCAGGACAGGAACTCTACAGAAGAAGTGAATCCAGCAGTTCGTAGAAGAAAACAACAGCTCTTACAGATCATGAAGAGTCAAGAACAAGCAGAAGAAAGAGCACGGGAAGAGCAAGAAGAGGCGAAAAAAGGGAAAGGAGAAGTCCAAGGAATTCAAGTAGATCATCAGCCAAAGCAGATGCAAGAGCAACGCGAGACGCCGATCGCGTTGAAAAAGCAAGTGGATCAACTTCTTCTACGTAATACACAGGCACAAGCCATACTTGAAGGAATCAAAAACGACGCCAACGTAGAGGGACGCGGCACTGCCCTGAAATATCAAAAGAAGGAGAAAGATGAAGAGATAGAGAAAGAGAAAACAGGAGGAGAGCATGGATTGGAAAGTTGGGAGGAGCGTTTTGAAAGAAAGCTCCTATCTACAGGAGAATACGCCCTATGTAAACAGTGTGACGGAGTCATTAAACTTGCAGAAAGGCAACAAGAAAGAGACGGAATGAAATCTGCTCCTATCTCTCTCGTACATCAGTCACATAAGGCTCGTAGACAGGAGAATGATGAAACGGAAGAAGAGAAAGGAGTTTTCTGTCGCTGTTCTTCTTCTTGTCTCTCTTCGTTTCCTCATTCGCAGTCTCATCCTCATTATCCCCCGGCCGAGAATACGTACGAGGACAGCCATACTTTTACGAATACTCATAAGACTCTTTCTTATGCTTCCCATGGTGAAAAGATGACTTTTCCGTCTTTCTTGGACTTCGATAACAAGGAGATACGTTCTAGGAAAGATCTCGACGATGAACGGTCTGAGAGAGAGATGCCGAGAATTCGCCAAGAGAAACAAGTCGTCTATGGTGATCATATAAGGAATGAAAAAGAAAAGGCAAATCCCTCTTTGAAAGGGCATCGAGGTATGTTGTTAGTGTTTCTTGTCTTTCCTAGATGAAGCAGGAGAAGAAATCTCATGTAGTTGAGTAGAGCTAACCGCAGGATAGGTTCTTATGATCGTAGAGAAAACGTATCTATATCTTTCTTCCTTTCTGTAGCTGTTTTAAGCCCCATTCATCACGGTATTCCTTCGTATCCAGGTATACATAGACATGTTCTCTTAGCTTCCCTTAATCAGTGACCGTCTCTTTTTGCTTTGTCTTGGAGAAAGGTTCTCATTCCCTTTAGATTGATAGAGTAGTCGTCCTGCTGAGGACGTCTCAGCAATACGGTGAGCATGTCTCTACGAGAGATAAGCCTCGTCGTCATCTCCAAGAGGAATTTCATTGCTGTACATTTACATATGTGTGTGCACGGTGTCTGTATATACATGTATGTGACCTCTATATCTATATAGGTATGTGATTGCTATTGCCAGCCTTAGTCTTTACAAGTTTTACGTGTTTGATGAGCACTCTGTCTGTAGTAGTAGTAGCCGCCAAAGTTCAGCAGGTGACCGTTCGTATAAAGAAGGAATGTTTACTGCCAAACCGTTTATGGTCTCGTTGACTTACGTATCTCCGTATCTCTTAGTTTAAACACAGTATGGTCTCATTATTTGTAAGCGCTATAGCTATCTGTCTTTTTCTTGGTATATATCTTCATAATATATATATATATATATATGGAAGCACCGGCCAGGACCGGAGTTTGATAAGTTGACCGTGAAACCTCATGCGGAATGTCTGTTAGTGCGTCTTCTTTCTCTCTTCCTTCTTCATCTTCTTCGTCCTTAAGCCACACCTTCACCCCGTGCTCCTAGTGATGTTAAAGTGAACTCCAAGGAAGGTGAAAAAGAGGAAGACATGCAAATAGTATCTCAATCTGTATACATATGTACATGTGCAGTTGTTAAAAGGTCATAGTTAATATAGATGTCTCTCTGTCTTTCTATGTATACAGCTTATCACAAAAGTCAATCATCACTCCATCCTTTCATGTATAAAGAAAAAGAGAGAAAGCAGTCGTACCTTTGAAAGGAAAGCCTCGAGGCCAGATAGATGGCTTATGACATCTCCAAAGAGCTAGGCGTAACACGTGTATACAAACCTTAAGCATGGTAGCTGTGACAACTCATCACCTCTATTCAGATCTCCTTTGAATGTGTGCAGCTCATGGGAGTAAGTATACAAAGATCTCATGAAGTATCTTTCTCTCTCTCTATGTGTATATATATGTACACATACGTATCTGGCTGACTGACTCCTAACGTGGAGAAGCAAAAGAACTTCCGAAGATAGAGAAGACATCCTTCGGTTTCGTGTCCTTCTGTCTGAGCAGAGAGGAATACTCTTGCTACTACTGGGGCATGATGAGAATGATGTGACGTATCTCTTGTCGTTGTGCAGGTTCTCAAGACTGGGAGTGTAGTGATAAGAACGAAGAAGAAGTACAAGGAAGAGAAGAAGTGAATGAGGAGGAGAAATTTTCCACGATGAATTCCGGAGATAGAAGAAAGAAGACTGGTGAGGTTTCTCTTGATGTTGTCCTTGAGGAGAAGACAGAAGAAGAAGAGGCGAGAAACGCGAGTAGTTGTCATGCCTTTTCTCCCTTAGCGAATCACTTAGGTCATACGAAAAACGCGACGAAAGAGAGAGTACCAGCAACAGTCCCCATGAGGAAAATGACAGAAGAGAAAGGCGTCGGAACTTCACCTGTTCCTAGCGATAGAAGAGGAAGAGATCGGGATCGTTATCCAAGTCCCCCCCTAATCAGGAGAAATGTAGGAGAGGGGCAAGCCGCGCGGCTTGCGAGATATCTCCCATACGGAGGAAAAGCGATTGAAGGTGATGATGTAAGACCGACTGTAACTGAAGAGATCCTCTCTGGACGTCTTACAAGAGAACATGAAAAAGGCGAAGGACACGAAGACGAAGAGAACAAGATAACAAGGGGAAGCTGGCTCAATGATAAGAATCCGAAAAAGAAAGGTGACGTCGATGTGGATGTGGTCGCCTTGACGAAAGATGATGAAGATGAAGAAGAGAAAGCGTATTCTCATGCGGCCATAACAAGAGAAGGAAGACATCCATACAGAGGAAGAAGTCCAGCGTCTTTTATGCCGAAAACACCCAGGCCCAGTTATACTAATTCCATAACTATCTCTTCTCCTTCCTCTTCCACATGGTCTCCTGTATCCTCGCCTTCTATTCATGATGCGTATGACGGACCTCGTCGTCGCCCTAGCCATTGTAGAAGTATGTTTTCCAAGAGTCATAGTATATCTCCTCGAGGACCTCATAATCGGATGATTTCTTCTTCCTCATCTCCTCCTCGTAAAGCCTTATTTCCAGGCTCAACAAAGACCTGTCATCTTCATCCTAATCATCAGCAGACTAGAGGATACGCAAGCTGTGGTTCATCTCCACGGTGTCAGCAGCAAGGCCTGATGTCTACGCTGAACTTCAATCGTATGGATGCGGCAGAATTAGCCGCCAAAGCATGGCCTGGCGAAAATGCCGGAGATGCTTGGAGAATTCAAGAGAGAAGAAGAAAACAAGAACTCCAATGGATGACAAAGAGAAAAGAACTCGAAGATTTAGTCGAAGAACAGCAATGGAAACTAAACCGTCTATTAGAGGAAAGAGCAAAGAGGCAAAAAGAAGAAGAAGAACAACAGCAACAACTCCTTTTCTTACAACAGCGTTGTCAAAGAGAACTAGGAGAAGCGTCCCTGAATAGATCAGGAACAAGCGGGAATCATGAGGGAACAGGAGGTGGAATGGTATGGACTACGAATGAATTAGGGTGTCCTGTACTTCTCATTGGTGGAGAAGAGAAAGAACCTCTTGAACTTTTCAAAGAACTTCTCCCTCATGTCTTTCCAGGCCAGTCGTATGAACAGATGGTCTCTACTGCGAAGACAGCTGTTGATGAGAATCAGAAAGAACCTTCTGTCAATGAAGAAAGAATAAATCAAACTCAATCTCTTCTTCTTCAGCTTCAACAGCAGCTTCAGCAGCTGCCTTCAGACCAAGAACAGTCAAGCAGCACCAGCAGTAGTCATCTCAAGGATAACACTAATACCACGAGCAGTTTTTCTTCTTCTGGGGCTTACCCTACTGAAGGTCACGAAGAGAAGATGAACGGAGTTGAAGACGAGCGCATCCATGAGTGTGCGGAAAATAACGCGAATGAGCCTCACGAGCACCAGCTGCACAGCCGTCGGAGTAGCAAGGAAGAAGAGAACTATATGAAGAAAAAGAATGGAGAGGAAGAGGTGAAGAACGAGGCGCAAGGAGAAGATAGAGCTGAATATGAGGAGGACGAGAATCATAACCACAAGGAGAATAAGAGTGAAAAGGAGGAAGAAGTCTATGAAGCTGGACAGGAAGAAGAAGAAGACAGAGAAGAACAAGAAGAGAGCGAGAAGGGAAAAGAGGAGGAACAAAAAGAGAGAGAAGGACAAGAACATAGAGAGAAAGGAAAGGATGAAGGAGAAAAAGAAAGAGAAAAGAAAGAGAAGTCGTTAAAGAATATGTCTGCATATGCCAAATATCTTCACGAGTTTTATAACATTCCATGGACTCCAGACAGCGATGATACCGAGAGATATCTTCATCACAAGAGACAAGAAAACCTTGTAGCTAGGACAAATGGGATAGCTGTAAGAGATTTCTATTACCGAAGAAATCCTACGGCTACCCTAACAGGGAAAGGAGCAGGAGCTCCTGCTGCTACTGCCGGCGGAGGTGGAGGAGCACCTGCTCGAGCCGGAGTTAATGAAGGAATAGTGTCCGGTCAACATCATCTCAATAACAGTACTAATGCTAGTGATACTAGTGCGAGCCGAAGAAATTCAGCAACAAGGGGGTACTCGAATGTTTCTTCAGGTGTATCTACAGCTCCCCCGTCTCAAGTACATCATACGGGAGTGAGGAAAGTTCAGCAAGTGGTCGAGGAAGGAATGCCTGTCCATCCATATATCAAACCAACAAGATGTAAGATGACCTCCCGATTCTCGAGATCTTTGTATGTACCCCACAAGATGTATGTGCTAGATCTCTAAGGATATTCCAGTCTATGTATCTGTCTGACTGTCGATAGCTATCTCTATCAATCTATGAATATATCGATCTCGTCCAGGCATGTCTTGCTTCCTGAGGATGTGTAACGAATATTCTGCCGATGTGTCTACTATGTATGTCTGCGTGGAAATCTACGCTTCTATTCTCAATGTGCATCTTCTTCCCACCTTTGATGTATCTACCTCACAGCGTATTATCTGGTGTGTGTGTAGAGTGTGCTAGGTGCATGTTTTCTACTATCAAGCGTAACTAGCCCGCATATCAATCTCCTCAATGTACACACGAGTCTATCTACAACTACATCCTAAGACATATACATATGCTCTTATGTATCTCTACCACGAGAGATGAATAAATCGATGTGCATATACATACGTCCATGTGTGTACATATAGATATATACGTCATATCTATGTATAGATGTGCATTGGTGAATGTTTCCGCCATGATGAACTGAGTTGTTTCCTCTCTTTTTTCTCCTTCTTTTGTATGGTGAACTGTCTCAGCTGTCTTGGCGAGACCTATGCCTTGGGATACGATTGATCAAGCCTTAGCAGATCTCCACAATTCTCATTCAGGACAGCAGAGCTGGAAGAAGATTAACCGTGGGATATATAAGTATGGAAAAGTCCAGGTAAGAAGACAAAGAATGTACACATCCATTCAGGCGTCTCTTAGATGCCCCACCGAGATATAGAACTTCCCTCTCTTCTTTCATTACCCCACATTCACCTGTATGCACGGGTATCTGCATCTACCTCCATCGCTCTATCGATCTTTTCATCTCCCTGTCTTCGTATATCCGTCATCGATCGCGACGGAGGAATGTCATTTCTGTATATCACTTCCCGTTCTTTCAGTGGAGCCTGCGGCGTCGAAAGTAGAAGAAAGGCTCACTAGATCGACTGATCCGTATAACTCAGTATCTCTTCTCGTGTCCCTACTCATCTTTCCTATCGACAGTGGACTCTCTCCTACCATTGCTCCATCTTGATACAAATACACTAGTTCTTTCTCTTCGTACACATATGTATCTAAGGGAAAAAAAGCTTCTGTATGTATATATATATATATATATTGTTCACTTCTCTATCTTCGTTTCTGTACAGGTGACTCTATCATTTATCGGAAATCGTTTAACAGCCCAACAGGATAATAAGAATGAAGACTTCCGTCTGGTGTGGAACAAGGGGGCGCGCGGCGACGTCTTGAAGTTCATCAGTTACTGTGATAGCAAGGAAATAGAAGAGATGACAAAGCTACAGGAACAGCTGCGACGATCTCTAGGAGAGGATTTCCAAAGAGGAAGAACCTCAATCGAATGCCTCACCTATCTACATGACGGAATGTAAGTGCGAACAAAAAGAAGAGACAAAGAGGTAGATATGATGAGATCTAGTAGAGGGCGTATCATGATGCAAAGAGATAATGATTTAATAATGTATGGAGCGAGAAAATCCATATCTTCATCTATGTATGCATGTATCTACGTGTGTATGCGTGCCAAGTTATAGATCTGGAGAGTACTCAAGACGGAAGAACGTCTCCGTACGTCTTAGTATATTACACGTCAGCTCTAATTTGTGCTCGCTAGTGAATGGACGAAGAATCTGATAGAGATGAGAGAGAGCGATTTGCTCAAGACATCTGGAGGAGAAATGAAATAGATGTCCTTGATACGAGAAAGAAAGAACGAAGGGATGAAAAGGAGTGTAAGTAGTGAGTGAGTTTCATGTTCTTCTAAACTTGTAGTGAGTGTATCCATGTCAGAGAGAAACAGAAAGAAGAGGATTGATACAGACTGACTAATGACTAACGGACGAACCAACAGACAAGAGAAAATGTTGGTTGTTTCATAGCCAAAGAAGAGAGAGAAGGGTCGGATGGAGAGGTTTGAAGTCGAGTTTGAGAGAAGAATCGTCGGAGAGAGCTCTGAATGAAAATTGAAGTTCAAGTTCAGATGATGATGTGATGGGTATCATGGTACCGATAAGAGAAGACTTCAGCCACCTATTCTTACGTTCCCGAGAACATGTATATTGTACATTCTTTTATCTTTCTGGCTTTAGTTGAAAGGAGAAACAAAGAAAGAGACGTACTTTTGAAAAGAGAACGAAGAGAAGACATGATGACGTCTATGATCTAATTCTTACTGTCCTTCTTTATTCTTGCTAGGAATGAGTAAACTCTTCGTTTTTCTTGCTGGTCCCGAGTGAAGGGACATGCGTGAATGAAAGAATAAGTCGATTTGGTCTCCTAACTTTCTTATAATTTCTTATCAAGTTTCTGCTCGAAATACACACCCCGACTAAGATACGGCTCTTTCTTTGTTTCCTCTATCTTTTCTGTCTTTCTCTATCTTTTATACCTTCTCTTTGAGTCCCTGGTTGTATGAAGAAGAATTAGTTTGTAGTGATCAATTCACAGTCATGGCGATATAGTCCGCCCTAGTAACGGCTACAGTTATATCTTCATCAACTGGCAAATATCGTGAAGAACTCCCGCTGGCGTAGTATGTCGGTAGTTGGAAGTCTTTCTTTTTAGCGTTTCTTCTTCACGAATCTTCTCGTGAAAAGCACCATCATTTCCGAACATTCCAACTAGACATGGGAACTCCCTTTGTTTTCCTGATTAGTTTCTGAAAGAGAAAGAGAGCGAGACACTTCACGAATACATGTAGTAGCTGGTAGGTTACAGAGAGGTGTCCATGTGTAGACATAACCACGCATGTTGAGCCTCCAATAGTCGATACGCTTGACGGGTAAGCATACAGATGTAAGGAGTATTGCCTCAATATACGCTGATAGATGTGTGCTACTAGGTGATACCCGTATGTGAATATCACTAGACACAACCAATCTAAGACTACACAGACGTAAGAAGTTTTGACCCAGTACATGCTGTGTACATGTGTACATCATAGGCAGTCATCACATGGGTACGATCTCTAAGGTAGGTTAGAATACAATGATGAAAGCGACCTGTACTAAGAGAGGAGATTCACCATCCGTGTAAGGAGAGAGACATACGCGAGTCTTCTTCAGTAGAGTAAGAATCTAGCCCGGAAGTGTAAAGAGAGACAGACACAGGAAGGAAAGAAAAGAGGGAGAAAGAATGGACGAAAGAAAGGGAAGGAACCAAGGAAGGGGCAGATTTCCTTCTTTGTTTCGGGTTTGAAGGCTTTCCTGAATAAGAAGAGTCGTCACTCATGACAGCTGCCGAAAGGCAGGCGTGAAAAGAAGAGCTAAAAAAACACTGTTGACGAAGGAGAAACATGAACTCATAGGAGAGAGAGAACTGCTTAGGGGAAGAGAGTTTCCCCGTTTCACGCGAAAAACATCACCAATGCTTCTCAGAGACACGTCCGAACACCTGACAGGAGAACAGATCCGTGCACCTCCACACTAACAGTCAAAGCGTGTGATGCGCTTCTGCCTAGCGTGTGGTTCCTCGCCACGATTGATTTCCCCCTGCACCACAGTTCTACATAGCAGGCGTAAAAACCTGGGTCACAAGGTTTCACCGTAGTAGAGAAGCGCCCACTTCTCTTCTACATCGAAGGTTGATGCATTTTGATTGATAATGCTTTAGATTCGCTAGGCTTGCCCGCCGTCACATGAAAGAGTGTTTTACGGCCACCTGGTTGTTTGGAAGCACATCATCGGCCTTCAACGTCGGAGAAGGGCAGGCATAGGGCGTCTGCGTTCGCCGTGCCTTCGAGGCACGCCGCAATGTGGTTGGTGTGACGCTGCCGGACGTGGGTCAAAAAGTACGGGGTGCGGCATCCGGCAGCACGTCACCGTCAATCGAGGTTAACTTGTAGTAGTCTAGAAGCACGTGCGTGTCGTGGTCCGGGATGCGGGGGGGGGGTTGATGGAGCGAAGGACTGGGATCGCGTACCCGTGAGACGGCCACTGAAGTACGCAATCAACGCAGTCCCACTCGTGTTGTTTGACAACTGCCCGCTGACCACTGCCATGCGAGTGCCTCCCCCGCAGACGAGCGGGAGGCGAATAGTTGTGGAGACGCGCAGAGATTTCCGTCCAGACATGTCGGTGGGCGGGGTTCTCATGTAGTTGACGGGGGAGACCACTGCGGTCTCGGGCAAGATATATGCCGGAGTCGTATGTATCCCGCTGGCAGAAGCCGGACGACCTGCGACAGAGAGGAGCGGGGGACTGAGGCGGGGAAGTCTATGAAGAAACTCGTACCTAGCTTACCCATGGTGTAAACATCGAGGTGACCGGCATCTGAAGAGGCGGCGACCACGTTTCATGGCAGGATCAATGGGGTCTCCTGTATCCAGCAGTACTGTTTCCTTCCAGTAACTGCGCGTCCGAGGTATATTCCATGGCGCGTGAAGGTTTCCTTCCCATGTATATGGACGTGTCTGAGAGGAGGTTGAGGATGTTTACCCCTTTGGTAATAGCTCACATTCGCGGGGTGGAGGGGAGAACAGCCCATCCCCGGAGACCACCCGCGCTTGTAGCGGCAGGTCCCGTTCCGGGAGCTGGTTATGGTTCTCAGCAATCCCGATGCCGTCAGTATCCTAGGCAGGGTACCCTTGGGGGGCAGTAGGAGTATATGTCTATCATTACGGTTAGCATGAACAGGAGAATTTTGACGGGATATGAGAAGGACCCTCTTCTGATCACCGGATTTATCTCTATACCCATGAAAGCAGTGGTGGAAGGGCGGCCCTTTGCAGCGCCGGCAAGACGGTCTTGCTCCTCGTCGAAACGGTTTCTTTTTCTCGGAGTGCGACATGGCCGTGGATGAAGAGAGTCTCGGAAGAGATGCAGATCGCACCTCCAGTGCGGCGAAGACCGTGACCTGGAGAATGTTGAAGCCGGGAGTTGGCCGAAAGCTCGTCGTCTCCAAGCCGGCCAGCCATTTGTGGCTTTGGATCGGCCTTCCAGGGAACTGCGTAGCCAAAGTGGACTTCTCTACGCAGTTTCGCTATCCCCTGAACCTATGCTCTTGGGTGCCGTCGGCGGCCTGGACGAGGTGACTTCGGCCAAAGCGGCCAGGGCTGCGGCAGTACATGCAGCAGAGCTTTTGCCGGTATAGGGAGTACTCGTACCTGTCTATCACAGCATTACACCTTCACCAGCTGACTATTAGTCGAGTGAGCACTCTAGCTTTCCCCACAATATCAGTCGCCACTGGCAACACCTCTTCAGGCAGTAAGCTTCCCGTGCTCTGAAAGGTTCACGATGTGCGAGGTCGGTCCGACCGGCACACCATCCACGAATAACTTCGAGCCATCGGTAGTGTACATTGAAACGTCAAATTATTTCCCCGAGCCTCCTCAGACCGCAATGACCAGGTACAGACAGCGGCACAGCGTCTGACAATGACTACGAAGAGCTCAACGAAGGCATAGCAGTTGCGAAAACGAACTTTCGTGAGCGGCAGCACCAAATATCCAACGTTGTCGACCTTGCTTAGTGTCTCCTCGGCTATTACGGCAACGAAGAAACGGGGAGACGAAACTGGGTCGAAGGTGGTTCGGACGTTTCGCATAGGTAACCGTATCACCGGTGTGGCTTGTGTCTTTGACTTTC
>NW_027153564.1:21203-21657 GCF_002600585.1 Cystoisospora suis
TCTCCATGCATCTGTATCGTACCGTGAACATACGCTTACTGAGCACGAGCCGAGTATCCCTGCCGGTACCCGCGTGTGCATTCCCAGAGGGGAAACGGCGGAAGCACCCACGATGTAACAAGCACTGGGAGGGCGAGGAGGCGCACCAGTCTGATGGACAAGCCGGTCAAACCGCTCTGCAGTCAAAGCGACTCTGGACACATGACTGTTTCGGGAGCGCAATGGGAAGAAACAGCGGGACGTCGTGTGACACGGGCCTACTCGCAGCCCGGGCAAAGCGGCGGGAACAGGAGTGCCTACCTGGTGTGGTCAGACCTGATTATCTGTAACTCCGGGGAGAAGACGCTGGAGTGGACGCTGCGCGTTAAAGCCGGGGGTAGTGTAGTGCCCCCGTTGCGACCGCGTACGGCCGGCGGAGACACGCTGCAGGAAGTGTGTTCCGTTCTTCAAGCTG
>NW_027153564.1:21754-22165 GCF_002600585.1 Cystoisospora suis
GCGGCTTCACGTGGCGGATTTCCCAGCACACTTGTGAAAAAATGTCTCCACCGTTCTATTCTGTTGCTTTGCTAGAAGCCGTAAGGCTGATCCGGCCGACCAGACCGCGTCCACCTGGGGACAGGGGCCGCTATCTCGTGTGGACTTCTCGGCCGCTGTCGATTCCCCGAGCCGGCCACTATGGCTCAGTCATGCAAACCTGTCCTTGCGAAAAGTCTCCGAGACTGCGTTGCGTAACGACACGAGCTCTGCCTTCAGTAGATGCAAGACAAATGTGGCGACCCAGCGGTTCCACCGTTTCTCCTTGTGATCGTTCACGTTGATTATTTTGGCCAGCCGCGGCAGATGCGGCGCGGCTGCCTCACACGCGCAGTCGGACGACACGAATGCTTCTTCGCCTGCCTTGTCCGC
>NW_027153564.1:22354-22689 GCF_002600585.1 Cystoisospora suis
CGTTCGGCTCGTAAGTACTTCCTGTCTCTCCATTCTTCTTGCCCGAAATGGTTGTGCCCTTTCTGCAATCCTTTTTCGGTGCACGCGGTCTTTGTCGCTTCGGAATCTCTCCTTGGTCGCGTCAGATCTTTTGTTGGTCTGTGGAGGTTCCTGTCCGTACGTTTCTTTCTTGGCCCTTTCCCACTGTGCGGACGGGCGAACTCCTTCGCGGCTCCACTCTGCCTCACTTGTTTTCCCATCAGCAGTACATGGCGTCGGTCTTGGCCTTCTCTACGAAAATCACCGTCAGGTCCCGGAGCGCCCCCGTCCAGCTTTCTCTGAGTGCCCGTGCGGAT
>NW_027153565.1:0-213 GCF_002600585.1 Cystoisospora suis
ACTATTTCCCCTCCTTCCGGTCGTGTGTCTCGCCGAACCGGCCGGTCGTTCCGTCTCCCCTGGGAGACGTGGTCTCCGGCCATTTCCCAGGGCCTTCTAAGGCTAAGTCTGGGTCTCTTTTCCTCTTTTAAAGAGTCTTAGGACTCCGATTATGCAAGTTAGGCTTCCCTAGAAGCCTTGATCGTGGAAAGGTGCTGCTTCTAAATGCTTTCC
>NW_027153566.1:0-542 GCF_002600585.1 Cystoisospora suis
GTAAAACAGAAAATAGCAGATCTCGGCGAGCAGAGCACCCCAGAGCGAGATCTTTGGTGCGATAGGCACCAAATAACAAAATAGGAGTTTTTATAACCCCGCATCCAGGCGGGAAAGCAACATTAGTAGAGATCGCAAAACCGCCTTTGACCCCCCAGCGCGTTGCACGACTAGCGCGCTGGCCCACGCTAGTACGATGGCCCAGGAAAGCCGGAAGTTAGGTAAAACGGCTCCTAGGGGAGCCTAATAAAGGCAGATGAATAGGAAAAGACCTTTTAAACACGATAAGCGCAAAATTAAAGAATAAGCGTTTAGTTCCACAACCTACTGAAGCCAAGCGGAGCGGCGAACGAGCCGGCCGCGCAACCCGCGCCCCCAGCTTGAGATGCCGAGGGCCGGAAAGCGTTTAGAAGCAGCACCTTTCACGATTAAGGCTTCTAGGGAAGCCTAACTTGCATAACCAGAGTCCGAAGACTCGTTGAAAGAGGAAGAAAGACCCAGACTTAGCCTTAGGAGGCCATGGGAAAACGGCCGGGGACCGC
>NW_027153566.1:1150-1419 GCF_002600585.1 Cystoisospora suis
GAATAATAGCCGCTGGCCTACTCCGAGGCCAGCTGGGAGGCGTAGATCCGAGAGGAAGTTTGACCGGCCCGAGTTATCCAAACTGCAAGTCGGTTGGAGGCACGAAAGACCCCAAGGGAGTCACGGAGGGCTGCTAGAGCAGCCTAACGACCGGGAAGTACCAAGAGGGAGTTAGACCCGGATTACCCCGGATACGACACATGAGCCCCGATTGGCAAGAAGAGGGAATTGCGAGAAGGAAGCGTTTTCAGCCAAAGATTCGAGTACGG
>NW_027153567.1:0-27469 GCF_002600585.1 Cystoisospora suis
CGGTTCGCTCGGGGTGTGCCGAAGTTCGTAAGGGAGTCAGAAAGAGATTCGAACGTCACTCCTGGGATTTCGCTTGTGCGATGCGTGAAGATTTCAGGGCTTTGCTCCGTATCATCGAGTTCATTCTTTTCGTTGATGGCTGCAGTGCCTATGATAGCCTGTTGGTGTCTTTCATGGTCATCGGTGTCTCCGACTTCTGCAGTTGACTCTCCGGCTTTGCTAGAACTTGACCCCTCGCTCTGTGCGACGCTTTCTTGCTTTGTCGGTGTTACCTGGGCACTTTCGTTGGCATCATCCTTCTGTGTAGGTACATCATTCTCCAAGACGGATGGACTGCCCTGGGCCCGTTCTTCAGCGGCTTCACGCGGTTTCTCTTGCCTGTCGGCACTTGTGCCTTCGTGCTTGGTTGAAATACTCGCTTCTTCAGCTTCGGTCGACTGATCTGTCGGCACGGCAGGCCTTTCCAGGAAGCCGGATTCTTCCGTCGGGAGTTTTTCTTTTCTGGCCTCCCGGACTCCGTTGCTTTCCTCTTGCGGTTCCTTCGTGTGGATCTCTTCTGCAGCGGAGCTGGTAACAGTTCGTCCTTCATTGTGTACCCCACTCTCGTCGTCTTCGGGTCTATCCTGTTGCAGGGCTTCCGCTCCGTTCCCCTGGTCCACTGACGAAACGGTCGCATGGTCTGCACGAGCCGACGGTTCATCATCTGCACTTTTCAAGGCCTGCGATTCAGCAGACTGACTGACGGGGGAGGTCTCTTCACTCTGAAGGACAAGATCAGCGTCACCAAGACTCGTGTCCTCAGTTGTGCGCAAAAAGCTGTTGTCGGGTTGACTTTGCTCTGCTGAAGCCTGCACGTCGGTTACCTCAGACTTCGGCTCAGGCGCGGAGTCAGGCCCGCTGTTCTCCGTAGAGATGTCGGTCCGCTTTCCGGCCAAAGGAGTCTCATAGTCTCCTACCTCTGTCTCACCGTTCTGCGGAGTAATCTCAGCGGAGTCACTCGATACGCTCTTCTCTCCAGGGAGGTGTAGGGCACCCACTGTTTCTGAGCCGGCACCACTCGCGAGGTTCTCCTGCGTGCCCTTCTCTCCTGGTAAGGTGTTTTCGGTGGCATTGACGCTTTCCGTGTCGTTCTCCCTGGTGGCACCTTCATTGGCACTCGCTCCATTCTGCTTCTCCTTCACCTCTCTTTCATCGTCCTGCTTCCTGTTGATATGCTCTTGTCCGCCGCTCTTTTCACCGTTCTGCTTGTCTTCGCTCTTCTCGGCACCGTCCATTTCTTCATTGTTTCCGGCGACACTGTTTTGCTCTCCGTTGCTATTCTCCGGATCACCCTCCTTCTGAGTGGTATCCTCAGAGCTGCCAGCGACAGCGCTCGCGTCCTTCACTTCGTCTTTCTCGTCATTAGTACTCTTGCCATCGTCCTCTTGACGGCTATTTTGCTGCGGAGGGTTTTCCTCGGTGCTGGGTTTGTCCGTGCTGTTCTCCTGGCTGCCATCATCCCCCAGACTGATCTCCTCACCCTCCGGCTTGTCGCTGGTCTCACTCACGCCGGTCACTTTGCTATTGTTTATGTTGGTACTATTCTCGTCCCCAGCACTTTGTCGTGAAGCGTCCTTCTCTGCAGCGCTCTCGTCTCCGGTGTTACGCTCCTCGGCGCTCTCTTTGGCGTCTGTCCTCTCGAGATCCTTCTCCGTATCTTTCTGACCCGCATACTGGTTGTATGCATTCTCGCTGTTCATTCCTTGGTTTTCAACCGAAGACATCATGTGAGTTCCATTAGCCACGGTTAATGCTTCCTCGGACAGCGGCCCGAATGGGATGACCTCGCGGCTGCGAGCTGCAGAATCAGGGGAGTCATTAGGCGCTTGTGGCCCTGGTTCCTCCTGTTCGGTGGTACTACGAGACGCGGATGCTGCCGTAGGAGGTTGGACACTGTCGATCTCTCCAGACAAAGTAGAGTCAGTCTCGGTAGACCCTCTTCTTTCCTTGCCACCATCTCCGTCCGCAAGGTGTCCGTTCAGCGTTGAGTCTTGCTCTGATGGCAGCGGCAAGGCGTCGCCGGACTCATCCCGCGCCGAAGAGCTCTCCACTGTAGGTCTCTCCGGCTCACCTGGTGCCGACAGAGAGACAGGGCTGTCCGGTGCTTCCGAAGAGCCAAGTTGTGCGGATTCAGTCTTGGACCCGAGAGGCAATGACGGAAAAGGGAGTTCTGTAACACTGACAAGGTCGGCTATGGTGAAGCGCTGGAGGCGCTCCGCAATCTCAAGCATCGGATTCGACTCTGGTTCCTCCCTGCGGGTGCCCTCTATGGGGACCGCGAGAATCTCTCCGATGCCGCGGATTTCCTGTTCTAGGCTTTCCCAGGAGCTGAACATTTTCTGAAAGGACATATGACAGGAGAAATGGCGTCGGGGTTGAACGCGGCTTGGACGCTACGCCGTGAGCTACAACGAAATCGCCCGCTTAGCCGTTCACGCGTTCTGGATGGTATCGTCACTTAGCCACACTTCGGCGCGGCCTGGGTCAGGTCGTGCTACAACGCTAAACCGGCCGATCTGTAAGGATGTGATTCGACTGGTTGAATGAGTGACAGTGTAGCTAAAAGAGGAAAGCGAACGGCATCACCCCCTATTAGTTTGGACTACGAGTGGTGTGCGGCAGACCAATTTGTATGCACCAGCAGTCCTCTTGTACTGTGGAGGCCGCGGCACGATAGTTTTCCAGTCACATACCTCGACGCGGCTGATGTCACGTAAAATCGTCTCAGTCTTTTCTACCAACTGCTTCTTGTCTTTCTCTGCGGCGCCGCCAGACTTCACTGCCCGTCTGAGAGCTTTCGTGGCCCATTCCACGCCGTCGAGTGTCCCGGGGGTCACAATGGCAGTCTCATCCCGATCAAGCAATCCTACACTCAGAGAGAACCCAAGAGCAGCAGCGTAAAGAGCGTGCTGCGCTTCCTCCGGATTTGCGGGCGACGAGGTTTCATCGAAACCGAAGCCGACCAGCCCGGTCGGTGACGTTTCGTCTTCACTGCTAGTTCCTTTCGCAGCCTCGCTTGCCTTGGATACTTCTGGTTCATGTAGGTCGCCAAAGAGCTTCCCTTTTCTCCTCGGACCGCGTGAGTGTGGGCTTCCCCCAGCTTTCTTAGGGAACCCCAGAGACTTGGTGAATACTGACTCTTGCGGGGCAGCCTCTGACGAGCTTAGCAGAAAGAATACCCCCCAGAGAGTTATCAGTAACGGCAGCTTCCGCGTGAGCGAAGTCTGAGTTTCCTTCTTCATCTTGGACCGGGCTGTGGCTACTCATAGAAACACTTCGATCTTCGAATATGCGGTCTTTCTCAGACGGCAAGCTTGTTGGCCGCCCGTGTGCCCGTGCAACAAACCGAAACTGCCTGGTTGTAACGGCTACTGACAGCACTACCTGAATGAATCGAACAGACAACGTAAGAAGTTTCACACTATTCGGCCCTAGCAATCAGATGCCAATCCAAAACGGTTCAACGGCGCGTGGCACTGATCTGTCAGGGTCACCGCCTAAGCAACTGTTGGCGGCACGAAACCTTAAGAACCTCTCGAAAAACTTCACAAGTCTGGAAAAAGTTTCCTTGTCTCAGTGACAAGTGACACAGCAGCACCACAACAATCATCGGCGAGCTGGATCGGCTTTACCGCGAATCCCGACCTCGGTGAGGCAACCTGCTGGACGGCGCAATTTGGTACACTTTTTGCGAAGCCCCGACCGCCTAAATGAGTAGGGCATTCTGAGTACCAGGACTAAGCAGCTTTAAGCAGTTCTCTCGTGAGGATAGCTTCGACCTCCCGCCTGTCGGCTGATGGGAGACGTGCCTCAGGCGGCTTAGCACTCAGTGTCGGACAAGCAAAAAAGGTGTGCCCCGGGCACCGTTGGAATTTTTTTTTGGCGGTCCGGGTCGGGCGAGACCTCCCCTTTGCGCAGGTCGGGACGCCTGCCCTGCCATTATATCGTAGACGGTCGGACACAGCTGTGCTCAGCTGACAACCTTAAGGTTGAGTGGGACTGATCGGGGCCAACAGCAGTCCAGATGGGACAGCGTACATAAGTCTGGGTACCACGGGTGCGACTGCTTGGTCGCCGTCTTTCACGACGAACCTCCATGTCTCCGGTGGTACCGGGACTGACAGGCTGGGGGACTGAGGAATTATGCCATTCCGCTAGTCCACCGTTTTATCTCGGAGTGAGATAAGCCGCGGACGGTCCCGTGATGGCGGGCGGCGGCCGGGCGGAACAATGCCCACCGCCATTCTGTAGAAAGTCGATAGTTCTTTGTCAGAACGAATCGAGTCTTGAGTATGAAGGGAGCTGATGGGCCTTGTTTTTTTATTGGATGTAACGTTCCAGTTCTTTGGTATCCGTGGAGTAGTCACGTATCTCAACCACGTCTCAAACCGTGACTGAAAAAAAGATACTGGGGTTCTCGTCTCCCAGATCGTTTAACGAACTGAATTTCAAGGCCTGGATTCAATCAGAAAAAAAGGATTTCACTCTTCGTTTCGCTGCAGACACTACTTTCCGGGCAATTCAGGACCCCCTGACCATGTACGGCGCGGCAACAAGAGAACAATTCTGGCTTCCCGCACTGTCAATCCCAGTCTCCTGCTGTTCGTCAGCTCAGTCTCTAAACACCTGACCGAGACGATTGAGAGTTCCTCAGATTCCGGCAATGGTAGAATGCTTGCCTTCCCCCTCGACTTCCGCGTTTGCCTAACTTAGGCCATTGTGACTAGGAGGACGAAACTACATGTTAGCGTTAGGGCAGTCAAGCTCGCCCGCGCATACAAACCTGCTCCGGGGACAAGGGGCGACCCATCAATCTCCTGGCGCCTGACAAGAGAGTTCCAGACTGCTTCCCTGTCCAACATTACACGCGAAAGAAAAGTGGACACAATGCGACCGCTCATGGTTGGCATTAAGCAGAATCCTCGACAACTGACTACGGTGTGTTCTCTCTTCTCCATGTAGCTAAGTTACCGGAGAATTCCCTTTCGCGCCAAGGGCGACTCCACCTGTTCCTGCCCAATCACGTGTATGCCTCAAACTCGGTGACCACAGTCGAGAGCTGACATAGAAAGGCAGTGCTGCCAGAAGGAACACCAAGCCCTCTGCGCTCCACTTTGGAATTGCCTCTCGTGGCCCTGTGTGTTTGTCGGCAAGCAAAAACACCTCGAACGCGACTCACGAGAAAGGGGCCACGCCTCGGTAGTTTCCTGGTGGTCTGTACAGGCAAAATAGCTGGTTCCAGTTAGGACAGTTCGTCGTCCTGGCGCAGGCCACGCCCGTGCTGGTCTCCCACATCACCTGCGTGAAGTGACCTATCATCTTTTTCGAGGCAATCTCGTGCCAGTTCGCTCCAGGGTAGGACCTGCGTAGACAGTGAAGTAACTCGCTAAGCAGTATCTCAGCGCGGAAGTCGCTATTGCATCTGCTTCTCCTTAAAGGTTTTTGCCACTTTTCAATTGCAGACGCGACAACGCAACCGCTCGCCGTCACAGCTGCGCGGCCGGGTAGGGAGTAAAAAAGTAACTATAGTGGATATATAGTAGAAACTCTGGTTATGCGGAGCCCGCAGTGTCCGTTCCAGCCCTGCTTGTGACACCAACGAAATATGCCGCAGGTCGCCGCAGTTGACACAGAGCAAGGCAACGCTGACGGACCAGCGTCCGTGTTGTCTCTGGCAATGTCGTCACAACCAATCTGTACCGTCGCACCGAGTCCCCCTGGGTGTCCCGTGAAGGCTGTTCCTTGCAGGCAAACACGCTAAGCATGCATTTGCTAGTCAGGCAGATTTGGGACGAAGTCCGGGCAAAACTTACGTTGTCAGCTGGTTTATCTCGTCGAACCAGCCCTTAACCCCTGCCTCGCATGTAACCGTGTTGGTCAAGAAAATGTTTTCACCCAGCTGCGAACAAAGAGGCACGCCCAGTAAGACCCCTGGCTTAGGTCGACCCGTTGTGCTGCCTTGTACAGCAACACGGTAGCCAGCGCACGTAAGGGGAGCTCCTGCATGTGAAGTTACTTCGCTGCACGGTCCGGTTTCCGCAGGCCGACCGCATGCTTAATCCGCTGCCATGTGGCTAGCTCTGCAGAAGAAGCACCTGACGGGTCGGCCCCCTGATTCGAGAATGGGCCATCTCGCCTTGTGCTACGCGACAGCAAGCCGGGACGTGTGTCCGCGTGGGTGCGTGGCGATACACAGGGACCAAAGGCTGCGAAACCACGACTATGTCTTCTCAGCTCTAAACCTCAGTACGGTCAACAAGGTCAGCCAAGGTGTGACCGACTCCGGCNNNGCACACTCGCATTACCTCTGCCTGGGCGGCCTCTGTGGTGTGGCCTTGATTGGCGCACTGAGTGCTTGATCTCTTCTTGACAATCTCGAGGACTATCTTTTGAGCGACTGTATCCAACTGCATGGGCGGGACAGAGACGGCTAAACGCTCGGTCCGATACTTGTTGTGCAGCTTGATGCATGCTAACAGAGACAAACAGACGACAAGCAGCTTTCTTTGCAAGGTAAGCCGTCAGAAGGGTAGCCAGGCGCACGGAGGCCAACTGGCGCGAAAGCTGCTGACTTCCCGTGTCGCGCCGCGTCGTGATCTTTCCGTTAGGAGCCGGTGCCATCTCCGCAAACGCTCCAGGCTTCCTCACACGGCTGAACAAGCATCAGCATATTTGCGCGCGGTAGCTCCGCCGGTTGAACAGTTGAGAGGTTTTCACTGAACGGCACATGGGTGCTGGACGAGATTTAAGTTTCCGCAGTGGCACGGAGCCCCAGAACGGGTGGCGCAGCCAAGCCTATATGCGGCGACACGTTTTTGCTAACGGAGGAGGCTGCGCAGCATGGTCTGATTAAACCAGGAGTGAAGTCATCTCGAGAGCGGCAGTCTCCACTGGGGTACGCCAAAGAGCTGCGTGGCTGCTAGTCGCCGTAAGCCCCTCCCAAGAGAGCTGACGCTTTACACTGCGACACAGGCCGACTTGACGGTGCCTTCGTATCTCACCGTCCGAGACGTCTTCATAGCCCTGACCGGTATCCGACTGTCGGCTGGTATCAAGGCGCGGCCGCGTTCGTCCCTCTATTCCATACTTAGTCAATTCGTACGCTGGCGGGGCTCGGAATGGGCTTTTTGTATGAGTGGCTGCGACCCGAAGCAGCCGCGCAGCGGCTGCTATTCCAACCAGCGCGACTAAAATCGCCGCATCCGGTCGTATGAAACCCATTCTGCGCTACAACTGCATGCTCACTTCAACTCCACCCGAGCGTCTTCAGTCAGCACGTTCAAAGATGGAGAAGAACTCGCTATCCGCGATATCGAACTCCGACAGGCCCGTACACACAGCTTGCGCTGACGGTAGTCAAGCGGCTGTGTACACGGACACGTGTCAGGTGCGGCTTTCCAGCAGCAGAGTGACAGTTCATGAACGCAACAGAGTACGGTTCTATCCGTCACAGCAAGAGCCGCCTTAGCGCCTGTTCCAGAGTTTCGTAGGGACCATCATACCCCAGACATCTTCCGCATGCGCGCTGTTTCACTTTTTCCCGACAAGGCAGCGCGGGGCCTTGTGGTCTTCCGAAGCCTGTTTCTGAAAGCGTTTCTGGAGATGTTCCCCAGGCTGAATCAGTAGAGGAAGCTGCAATGACCTGTAAGCGTGGCCATGCTGAAGCCGTTTGGCACCAGGTCTGGTACCCGAGAAAGAGCCCGGAGTTTTGCGTCTGGCGGCTTCCCGGCAGCGCGTACGGCCTAGCACACAGAACGACCAGACGCGCAGTTTGAGCGCGTGATCAGACGCATTCCGTCTGACTGGTGAGGAGCCCAGCGGATGGTATCGGAGCACCTTGTCCCAACCAAGTTTGCGTCAGGTCAGCCGAGTTACTGGACTGGAGCCGACGCTAAGAAGGACTGCAGCAGTTTATTGCGGTCCCCTCTCGTCCTGGAATCTCGAAGTGATACGGTACGCGAACTGCGCAGGCCAAAGAAACCCAGCCGGTTGTTTGCCTTGCATTGATGACAGCGTGCTATATTAACATCTGTTCTGGCCTTTTTCTGAGACCCTAGAGTCCGGTTCGTTAATACCGGTGCCCCGGAAATTAGGCAGCAGGAGTCTGCTGCTTAATATCTGGGGCACCGGGTTGTGTAGTGGAACAAGGAATGCGCCTTCGCTCTGTGGTGTTATTTACCCTGGGATGCACTCCGGGTGTAGTTGGGGCAGTTTGACTCTTTGTGAGATATCTTCATGGCCAAAGCTCCGGTGTTAATAAAAAACGTGCTGGCTTTGTTCCCGAGCAAGAGGATAAGAGGCCTGCTCAAGCAGTTTCCTCATCAAGCCTGCACTTGGCTCATAAGCAAGGCCTCATAATGGTATGTAACATTTCAAGTGTCTGCACTGTGCCGAAATATCTTACCCGGGAGAACTGTAGTGATGCGGAGCTGGTGGGCGGCACGCATACAAAGGGAAGGCGGCTCAGTTGAGAACACCTTCCTCCCGTTCCCGGAAGTCACCAAACGCTGAAACTCAAGTTGCGCAGAACTGTGCGCCGGCTTCTCATGATCGCGGTCCATGTGCATACTCGGGCGGGGACTGCTACCCGTTTCTGATACTCGGTCTCTAGCTACTGAGCATTCCAATTTGTCTGCATAGTCAGAGTCTGGAAAGGCTTCTGCAATCTGAGTCGGGATCTCACATCGGCCGCTGACACGTGGTCGCAGCTTTTTCTGCCGAAGTAGCGGACATCTCTGGGCACACGCTGGTCTTTTAGTGAATGTTGACTGGTCGGACTTCGGCAGGAACACACAAATTCACCGGGGGGACACTCATAACCTACAGAGGGCTGCCTTCCGAGTCGAGACTCATTGCAACTTCGCTGGCTATTGAGGATCTTCGATGGTGGGCTTTTTGCCCTGCTGTCTGTCCTCCGTGATCGTTGAAGAATCGCCCTCGGAGCTGGCAAGCTTCAGCTCAAATTGGCGCTCCTTACGAGTTGCAGTCACATTAGCTGCCTCTCTGCTCTGAGTCGAGACTTCACAAGGCACCGTCACGAAAGAGGCACACTGCGCCTCCCAAGCCGCGCGCTTAAACCGTTACAGTATTGTGACGGAGCTAGTGAAAAACTGCAAGGCAGTTTGTCCTGTCAGAGTTCCTGTGCCTCAGGGTGTTGCTTTCTGAGTCCTGGCCCTAGCCTTTCGGTCCAAGCTAACCTATGCATGACTCACGAGTCGGTGCAGTCAGCAGGCTCACACACAGACTTCGCATGCTCCTTTTGTTGATCTGTGAACCGCCGGCTGTTAGTCTCATGCGGACCGGCTTTCTATTCGTTTCGGAGTTTTCACCAAAAAGCACATGAGGATTATCGGAAGGCGCTTTTTCCAAGGCACACGGATAAAGTCTCGAGAAACGTTAGCAGCCCTCCCCATCTTGTTTTTGTGAGCCTCTTTTCCCAAGCATGCCAACCCTTGGTCCCGTCCGGGCCTGCCACAGTTATCTCGTCGTTAAATTGAAACACGGCAGTCCTTTCTGCCTCGTGCTGTTGCTTCTCCACTTCGCACGCCCACTGAGATGTTGCCGTGCTGTGTCATGTCTTTGAGGGAACAAGTGTCATCGACTTGGCACAAGGACTGAACAACTGCTGACGCTTTTGTACTGCGTGGAGGGAAGGGAGAACGAGTCGCGGACCCGGCGACATGATACTTTGACGACTAGAGCCTGTATCAACTAAAACTTTGTTGAAGGTGCTGGCCGGTAATACTGACATGTTTTGAGATCACTGGACACAGGAGACGCCAACAAACTGCTCAGGTATCCCGGATCGGCTGTCCCTTCTCCAGTTCCCGCTGTCCCCCTCAGGAGGAATAACACCGTCCGAATAACGAAACCGCAGTAGTCGAGGGCGCCACGCCTTTGCCCCCTCTTTCTGGTACTGACGGTAACGTCCAGGGGCCTTCTGCACACGACGATATGTGGTCTGCCGTTGGTCCCCAAACTTTCAGTGGGTCCCTGATCATCCGCAGCAGAAGCCCAACAGATGTTCTCATGGCTTGAGGAGTCCGCTCCCCAAGCACTTGCTTTCTGACATCTGGCAACCCATCAGGAAGCCTAGCGAGACGCTCCTGGCGCAGCTCGAGTTCAATGGCGTTGCATCAGCGCCAAAGAAGCTCCAACGATGGTTCGTGACTGGCAGGAATGGCAGAGGGGAGGACACTTTGAAGTCGCTGTGTCTCCGGATATCACTGGATTTCAGTTGAAATGATGCTAGAGGAGATCAGTAGCCGTCGTGCATCCACGGCAGGTGTAGGAACCGAAGGGAAACGAACTAGTGGATCCGAAAAGCCAGCTGGGTACAATGTGGTGGGTCGCGACGCTGGTTTCGATGCCGCTTGCGACGTTACAGACCGGCGGTTGTCTTTCAAACTTCCCGCCTCTCACAACGATGTGTCGTCTCCCCGGCCGGCGGCGGCGAGTGGAGACGGGGACTGTGTTGCTTTTGGTGCACTTCTCGAGCTGCCATTTCTGTGTGGCTACCTTCTGGAGTTTGTTGGAGCTCCTGATATATACGCAACACTAGCAGCCACTTGTAAGGCACTCCGGGCCGCCGTGCTCTCGTCTCCACACTGGGAGTTGGTGGCCATTCGCGGGGGTCTACTATCGTGTCTAGTCTTCGAGCCCAAAGGTCTGTTGAGTGAGCGTCGCTCGAAAGGTCGGGTACGTGTTGCTCGACTACCGTCACCTCTGCTTCGTTCTGTTTCTGCCGGCAGTCCTTTCAGCCTCGCTTGCCAGTACCGCCATACAGAGTACGGCCGTGTCTACGAGCCATGGCGAAAAACCTTGTTTCCAGGGCTGCACTCTGGAATCCCGTGTCTGAGGGTCGGCTTGCAGCCAACGCCGCAGGCATTTCTCATAGGCTTTAGGCTTCTTTCCAAGGAGGGAGGGGCCAGGAAAGCGTTGACTGCTGGCTCCCCTCACTGCAAGAAGTGCCCCCCCTCCGATGGGGCGTCGTGGCAGGGAGCCGTGAAAGACCTCTTGAACAAAGCGACACCGAAAGGCTCATGTCCAGGTTTCAAAGACAGGCACCATAGTTACGGAACCGACAACGGTTGCTGTTGTGACTCCATTTTTCTGGAACCCTTATTCGCCCGAGTGGCTGTTCGGTCTCTCGACATGTCGAGTGCGAATGCCGAGATCGACGACGGTTTGCCTGCGTCCGTGCTCCGAGAGGTGGCACTCTTGCAGCAGGTGGAAGACCAGCGTCGCTGGCTTCGAGCGCGCTCAGGGACAAACCTCCCTCTCCTTGGAGAGCAACGAGACACCAGCGAAGAGTCGATCGAAGGCACCGTTAGCGAGGGAAACTCAAGGAAGCCAGAGGAGGGTCTCATATTGCTCGACCGCTTGGATCTGCGAAAACAGGATACAACACAAGAGCTCCGCCACATAACCTTCCATGAAAAGGCTGGTATTTGCGGCGAGATGCGGGATAGTCTTCATGATCCACATGTAGTTCAGTTCATTGGGGCTCATATTTCTGGCAAGAAGCTCCACCTTGTAACAGGATACGCCGACGGCAATTTGCAAGACTTCTGGGCGGTAAGCCATTCATGACTGTGTGTTTCCAGCGGGGGAACTGCTAAGGTGCCGAGATAGAAAGCAGCAGGCTTGGTCTCACTAAGTCTGGTAGCATCTAATGAACGGAGATGCGTTCTCACAGCAACTCCATCTTCAGTGGAGCAGGGACCGGCTCCCTGGACAGGGCGGATTTGATCGGACAGCCAAGATTCCACCGCTAGGAATGACTCCGCATACCTCTGCGAATAGGGCAACACGCACGTTACAAGTATTGTTGACTAGGAAAAGCCAGAGCTTCTGCAGTTTCCTGGTCTCGTAATCTTTTACTGCTCTTACGTGGGTATACATACTACGTATTTCCGTACAGTCTTTAGGCTGGGACTCCTTGTTTCCTTCCTTCCGGCCATATCTGTCTCTTCCGTTTTATAGGCTCTAGCCCTTGCTGGTTACTTCCCTCTTGGAGAGGAGAAATCACCTCCTCGGTCTGCAGATTGCCCGGTGTCACGATTGCGCCGTGTTCCTCCCAAGCATGCCCAGCGGCTCCGTGAAGTGCACAGAGAGCTCGTCTGGCGCGTTCTTCAGCAAGTCCTCCACGGCCTCGCCTTCCTGCACAGTCATGGGATTATCCATCGCAATCTAAAACCAGAAAATATACTCGTACACCTTCGTGATTCATCACCGCTTCAGTCTCCGGCCAAGCAGGATGTGGCTTCTGACGATTACCCATTCAATGAAGACAGAGGATCAGTTAAACGAGTCAACACTGAAGATAGAGTCGAGAGAAGTGGAGCAAAATTGGCATCCTTTGGACATGCAATAGTGCCCCGACACAAATGTAGCGACAGCAACGGGGATTGGTTCCGCTACCCGAAAAGGTGGCCCACTCACACGACAGACACCTTGTACGCGGCCGACTCCCGTGAATTTCAAGGTCTCGGAAACGAAACAATTCTGAAAGGCCGCCATTTGCAGCAGGATGAGATTGACAGCTTGCTGCCCGATATACAGATCCAGCTAACGGACTTCGGGTCAGGGAGACTTCTTGAGAATATCAAAGGAGCATACACACCGGAAAGTAAGCAGAGCCCCCCTGCAAGAAGTTACCACTTACTGCTTGTAGGACAGCCAAGCTGGCGACTACCCTAGTAGTATCGATCAATGAACGACCCTAGAACTCATGTGACACGTACGGGGTGGAGTCGAATAAGTCGTACACGAGTCGACTGGCCACAGGTGCCAGCCACGTTGCCCTAGGCTTCGATAGCAGCTTCACAAGCTGTAGCTCCTAGCGCCCCCAGAGCAAACGAGGATTACTCCAAGAGCCCTGACTGCGGCCTCTTGTATAGCAATAGGCAGCAGCTGAGGTACTGAATACCGACAGGACATACGAAGCGTGGTTGACATTCCGGAGGGTGGCCGGCAATCCGTGGAAGAACAATTCCTATTCTCTCCAGGTACACGGAGCATATGTCCGGATGCATGCAATATCCATTGACGTGGCGCTCTTTGGTGCTGGAGTCAGGGCTTTCTATACACAACTTTGACACGTCTGCCAAAGCCTGACAATTCATCCATTGTGTAACCCATGCCACCATTCGACAATCTTTTCCCCAATGTACTGATCTGTATACAATTATGCTAAGAGATCTCTGGGGATAGCTCAAACTTCTTCTTGTCTAATGGGAGGTCGGTGTACTGGTAATAGTACTTTTCAAACGAGTCTCCCCCTGCCATCTGTATCGACCTCTCTGGTGAGGGGATGGTTCCTGTGGAGTGGGTGAAGCGGAGAAGGTAGACAAGACCGTCTGCGGATAGGCAGACCACGGGAGACGCGGGTCTCTCAGACCGTGTGCTCCCCTCCGTGCATCTGTATCGAGTTTGCTGTCTTCCTTCATGTTTCTTGGGTTGACAGTTTCGCAAGTGCGCTGTTTGTCATAGAGTGGCCTTGTGTGCGTGCCAGATCCGAAAGATCGAGAAAGATCTTATCGAGAAAGCCGGAGACAGTTTTACAGGGCCCCGGAGCTCCTTTTCATGAGAGGGGATGGCTACACGAACTCCGCACCGATCTATTCCCTTTCGGTGGACATATGGTCCGTGGCGGTCATCTTCATGGAGCTTGCTCTCTTACAGCCACCCTTTCGTGCAGATTGCGAGATGGTCTATCTCTTGGAGGTATGTCGATCTTAGCGGAATTCCCTCGAATTCCGTTGTCCGGTCAGGGTCTCAATGCGCGGGTATCTGCTCCACGTGACTCGGTTTGGAGGACCAATGGCACGCCCCGCCTGGTTTCCTGTGAGCACCAGCGGCAGGTTTCTTCTCAGCATAATCTAAGGAGTGTGTCTGCTTCCACAGTTGAGCTGTTTTTTTGCTTGCATGCAGAGTGTGTTCTTTTAGGCGTCATTGTATCGCTCAGTGGACAGATTTTGTGTCTGTGTCTGTACTGGAAAAAAGTATGCCATGCCACTGCTTCACAGCGTTCGATCCCGGATTCGTCTCGTGCGTCTAACACCACAAAGTACCCGTTTTATCCATCCTCCTGACCCTTGCTTGAACCCGACGGAAGCGGGCGTAGTCTAGTGTTCTGCGGCCGACAGTACTAGGAGGCTCCAACAACAGACTGAGCAGCTAAAGGTACATCGACAACACCGCCAAGGAGCACATACGAGGTTTGCAGCACGTAGAGCGTTGTTTCCGCAGGTTTCTTTTTCCTCCTAAGAGTTGGTGTCACCCGGCAGGAATTCATAGTGCCCCCTATGCTCTTTAGCTGTCTTTTGGTGACTCAGGGTCCATCGTCATCGTTTTTGTCCTTGTCATTCATTGCATGTGAATTGTCCCAGGTTTTTAGGACACTGGGGACCCCAACCAAGCCGCGAGCTTGGGTTGACATCTGCGGTCTCCCCTCCGGTCCATCTAGCTCCAAAATCCAACATTTACTCTCGCCGCAGACAAGCAGATATCACGTACACTCGCTCGCGACTGGCCCACCCCCGTTTGAAAGACCACCGAATGTATCAGCGGCTACGAACAGCCATGGCGTCCCCGACGCTGACCCGGGTCCCTCGAGCAACGCTGAGACAGCTTGTCGAGGACAAGCCCCAGTGCTCTTTTCAAGCGCCACTGCCAGTTGTGTTGCTAGCTTGAGAAATGATTGCGGCATCACCCGCTGCAGTCCAAAACCCAGGACTGCCTCCGAGAGCACCACCAGTTCCTCGAGAATCGCGGGTTCTCCTGTCCCCGTTCTAAACGCTTCGGCTGCTCAGAGTGATGCCTATAATAGCTCATGCAGAGTCCGTACGGGCGGGAGCGCACTTCTTAGAGAGCCGACACCAGTGGAAGGCACAACTGGCCCCGAGCCGAAGACAGAGAGCCCCTGTCATGCGGACGTGAAAGCTACGGCACGTCATACAGCTGCTTCTGAAGAGAACACGGTACATGCAGCATCGGAGACATCTGATCAGCTTGCCAAGAATGCTAGAAACTTTACGTCCGTGTCGCCAGGAGGAGATACGCAGGACAGATCAGCGGCCAGTTTAAGCGGAAACAGAATAAGATGTGCCGCTAGAGTTGTGAACCCCCATTCTGAAAGAGAGGAAGCTTTTTCATGCAGCGAAAAGCGGCAGGAAATTCGTTCCTCTCATTCAGGATTCTCGGGTGTCAGTATACAACTCACTGATACGGCTACAACCGAACGGCCCACACGCACACGAAGCCAACCAAGCCCCGCTTCCTGCAATGGATGTCACGTGGAGAACAGCGCCAATGCCTTGAACGAAGAGAAGAGCGTCGACAATCACATTCGTCGGAGCCAGCCGGTCCGACAGCTGTTCGCTTCCCGAGAAAGTACCGGCTGTGGCGACAATCTCGCCGGGTACATAACCACATTTCCACGAGATGACAGTCTTGTTGTTGTCTCAGCTCATGGCTCTTCTGCCGTAAACCCCGAACGTGGGGAGGAATCACGTGCGGAACGAGATAATGGTATTGCACACACCGGATGCACTGGCTCACGATACGGGGCTGCGCCGTACCTTTCTGGCCGATGTAGCGAAATCACTGCCAGTCTTGGTAAGAGTCCAACAGGAGAGAAGGATGGCCCCAGCGGGACCAGCTCGGTTCATCAGCCAGGCGTGCAAGTGCCGTGTGCAAATGTGCAATCTTCTTGTCGGGAGAGTAAGACTGGAGAAATGCGACAGGCGGGTGGACCAGGAAGAAGACGCGAAAGCGAAAGGACAGAGGGGAGAACGTCGCAACCACAGCGCAGATGGGACCGGCCCGAGCAGGACTATAGAAGACTTGACTCGGAAGACGAAATGCCCGAAGACAACAAGCCAAGAGAAGACCTCCAGCGGAGAAAAGCAAGCTCACAACTGAGCAGAGGATATTCCCGAGAATCCGGAGACAGCCGGCTTGCAGCCGTGACATCTGTTCACACAGGACTGAGAGCCTCCTCCCGAAGTTTACATTGTGACCAGCAAAGTGAAACTGCAGCTTGTAGCAGGCAAAACTTGCAGGGTGTAGCCACTCAGTCCGGCGACCCCGAATTCGCTGCTAGTACAGAAGCAAATCGAACAGAGAGGCAAGAAACTGGAGGGGAAAGAGAACCCGGACCAGCCGAAGGTAGAGGCCGTAGACAAGCCAGATGGAGCAACCCAGCTGCCACGGGGAGAGCCCAGGGGAATAGCCCAGCTGGTCTCGAAGAAGACGAGCACTCTGCCTCTTCAACGTCATCTAATGATACACCATTAGACTCAGAACTAGATCCGTATTCCGAAGAAAAGATCATTCTGACTGAGGCGGTAGACTGGATATCGCAGCTACCTCTCTGGCCAGCACTCAACTGGGACAGGGTTCTCTCTCGTGTCCGAGAGAGAGAGGAGACGGAAAAGATGTCTAGAAACAACACGAGAGAGTCACAGGGAAGAGTTAGTTCATCCGTTAGCACGAGTGTACGCGCAGTGGGAGGGTACGAGGGGACAGCAGCTGCTCTCAGCGGCGAGAACCAGGAAAACTCGATCTGGCGCGGGCGGAGCCCCACAGTTAGCGAGACAAAAATCAGTCATAACTTGTCAGTTGCACGTGCTGAGCATAATCACAGTTCCTTCGGTACGGGGCTCAGCCACCAGTCGCCACACAAGAAGAAGCATTATGGAGAGGAACTCGTCTTCCGCTTTGGATGCGTAATGGGAGTGGAAGGAGTTGAGCTACTTAGAGATATGCTTCGAATAAAGCCCCATGAAAGGATTTCTGCAGGTAGCGCCAACTAAGAAAACAAGCTGCTCACGGATTGGCCACCCTCAGGAGGAAAGAAAGTTTACATCACTCAGTGTCGTATCAGGCCTTTGAAGTCGGTTGGGCTCAGTTCTATTTGCCTCCGTCCAAAACATAGGTACCGACGAGACGCCTATTGGAACTAGGTAACAGAAGCGCTGCCTTCTTCGGTGATTGCTACCGAAGGGAGATACACCTGGGGCTGCACCGCTGCATACTAGTCGCTTTTCGAGGGTAGCTATCTAAGTCCTAAACTGAAGCACGCAAATAGAAAGTAGATAGTTCGGGTGCCATATTCACCAGCGGGACAACCGGTTCAGTGTTAGACCCCGAAGAGAGCTTGCGGTACCATGCGCGTTGGACCAGGAGCTGTGCTTGCCTCCGTTCTAGAGCAGTTCCTCACAGTCACCAAACACAATAATTTTTTTTTCTTTCAGAAGCTAAGCCGCAGACCATCTGTGAAGGATTCTTTGTTATGACTGTGCATACAGCCGACACTAGTATTCCATCGGTCCTCTCAAGGCCGCAGCGGCCTGTGCTGCAGAACACTCTAGGCACCCCCCGCTCTTGTTGACGCACGCTATGACCGGGAAGTGACAGGAGGACACTGAGGTTTGATACTCTAGAAAGCTTTTAGAGAAAGGTCCTGACAGAACTCTCTTTCTTTTATGGTGTCCATGAACGCAGGGCATATAGTCCCTTTTATCATGTGTGTTCGTTTCTCTTGCCTTCCAGCTTCGGCGTACCAAAGAGTTTTGGATATTGTCGAGACAAACAGAACCAAGCGGCTTCACAGGACCTCACACCAATGTAGACCCCAGAGAACGACCATGACGTCCTCTGCTTGCTCGAAAGCCCTGCCAGAGACCCGTACTGCAGAAAAGCCTGCGGCAGGAGTGGGTCCATGGACAACGGAGATTGAGGAGACGCAAAACACGAAGAAACCCAAAAGAAGAAGGGCCGTGGAAATGGTTCAACATAACGCGGAGTCGTTGACGGGGGAGTGCGGGAATTGCATGCAGGGAATACACCAAGAACACCCATCTGTCGTAGACGGAGAGAAAACCAGAGACGGAAAGAATGTCGAACCCGAGAGCGAAGACACCACGACAGGAGGAGAAGAAGACACAGGAATATCCTCTTGCCCCAGACCAGAAGACCTGAGCTCCCGGCAAGGTGTAGGACTACCGTCTCGTTCTATTATGCGGAAGCGGGCGAGAACGGAACTACCGGAGGAGAGTCTTCACCACAACAAAGCCGACTCCCAAGGAAGGACATGCAGTATTGCGGACGCTGCTTCGCAGGCTCAAACGAGAGAACGTGAAAAAGACAGAAAAGATTCAGCAACGCGGCTCGACCACCACATGGACACAAACAAGTTTAGTGAAAGGAGCGGGGATCAAGCAAAGGATTACACGAAGCCAGGAGAAAGAGAGTTCAAAATCGGTGAGAGTGAACGCGACACCGGGGAAAGACCCAAAGCACACAAACAAGGGCAAGAAAAGAAGAAAGATAAAGGGATGGAAGAAGCAGAACAGCACAGGGCACACATCCAGAAAGGAGGCCACTTGTCAACAGGAGAGACAGCACTAGTACACCCCCGGGAGAAGTTCGTTCCTCCCTCTTCTTGTTTCAACGAGTTCTCCGGAGTAACACAGCCTTCTACTTCTTGTTCTTCGTCTTCTTCCCAGCCCTTGTTTCATCCTTCCCCCTCGCTTCTTGAAGATACTTGCAGCGATGGTTCTACCCGGCAGTCTCCCGTAACCTCTCCTTGTTGTTCACCGGGAACGTACATCTGTGAGAATGGTCGCCATCCAGTCACTTTGCAACCTCCTCTTCCCTCTGCTCTCTTCACCTCTAATCCATCTTCTTCTCCCTCTTTCCCAGCCTCTCCGTCTTGCCTTCCTTCTTCGTCGTTAAGTTCATTGCCTGTTTCTACCCACCCTTCGCCTAGTGTGGTCTTCCCATCACCTGTTTCTTCTTCAGTCTCTCCGACCCCTTCTCCTTCCTTCCCTTCTTTCTCTGGCGCTCTGGCGTGTCAGTGCTCATCCGCCCCTTCCTCTGAACGTCAATCTTCTCTCACCTTTCACTTATCTTCTCCGTTTCTTGCTCCTTTCCCTCCGCACTCTAGCCCCATGAAATCTTCATCTTCGTCATCTTCTTCACTTCCCCCTCGCTTCTCTTCTAACTCTCCTACCACGAGTTCTCTTCCAACAATATCTACACCCTCATCATGGCCATCCATTCTCCGCCTCTGCCGACTGAATCCCTCAGAAACACAGATTCCCCTGGAAAGAACCATGCGAAAAGTAGCACAAGATTCTGCCTCACTGGCGATAAAAGATCTCGAGAGATGTCTCCTCACTAAAATCGAAAAGGGACTCGCACCCACCAACAGAGAACACTCAAGAGGGATAGATGTTAGCGTTCCAAACAAACAGCACTCTGAAAAAGAAGAGAAAGAAGAAGAAGCAGTAGCATCTGTTACTAGTGAATGTGACACGCACCCTGTCAAGAACGAAGACCTACCCACTACCACCCCTTCGACTGAGGAAAACGAGAAGAGAACAGCTCAGAATTCCATAGTTTTTAGAAATGAGACTTTCTATAAAGCGAGATTTGAAACACCCGAGTGCATTAGCGGTGTAGGTGTCAACTCCGAAGATCTCCATTCTAGTACCTCGCCGGACAATCGTAGACCAGCAAGGAGAGGCCGAAGAAGATCCCTTGACGACCCATCTGCTCATATTAACCCTTATGGTCGTAGAAGTCCTGAGCAACGAAAAGAAAGTTGTTGCAAGAAACAAGAGGAGGAAGTGAAGAAAGTTGCTTACGAAGAGAAAGAAAGATCTTCACTATGCAAAGATGAAATCGAAACGGCAGTCATCTCCATGTTAGAGAAGACACGTTGCAGGAGTGTAAGACCGAGAAACTGAAGCGCAGCACGTAGCTATCGCTACGATTGTTTATGCTTTCAACCTTGTTGCTGAGTTCAAAGTAAAGATAGAAAGCTTTGCGACTTCGTTTTCCAGTCCGCTAGAGAGGGCGGAAGAGCTCTATACGTAGAAGAGTTCACGTGTGAAGAGTTGGATACTTTAGGGACAGGCACGCACGTCAATTCATTGTATAGAATCTCAAGTGCGTAACACCCATCACTCTAGTCGCGTCCATACACAGTTATATATCATGAGAAAGCCTTGATTTCCTGAGACGCTTCCTGGACAGCCATCTATCAATCTTGCACTACGAATTTACGTCCAGTACATATGAGTAAAGTATCTTCTCGATCAAGTTCTCTTAGAGAGCAGCAGACAACTCCCACAGAGATGTAGTAAGCATCCATTCGTCGGTCGGTCGATTCCCCTTGACATGCTAAAGAGTCCTCGTGTTTAGAAGTATCGAGGAGCTGCTTGGCCAAGAAAACATACGCTTCTCCCTTTCTTTAGTAACGTTTTCCTGTGATAGTTAGCTACCTTACCTCTTTGTTCTTGCTTATTACTTTGCTCTCTACCTTCAACTGACTACCCGTAGTTTACTCTTTTTTACTGACGAAAACCATAGACCCATGTAGGTGTTTAAGCACCCAGATGAAGACGTCTCTCATCCTGAGAAGAGGTCGGCCGACGTTCTCTCTTTCCCTAGAGTTTCTTATTATCTTTTTGTATTCTGTACGCTTGCATACCCTCTGGCGTTATATCTTTGCAGATGGATTTGATTTTTCATCTTCGGCGTGAATTCGACTTAACGTCCTCAACGACCCATTTAGCTGCCTCTCTCTTCCATCGATTCTTTTGTCAGTCTCTCCTTCCTGCGCTTCTATTACCGAAACCGAAGAAAGGGAACCAAAACCATCGCGTCCCGTTAGAAAGGACTAAAGAAAGACCGAGATCTTCATCGCCTTTCCTTTTCTATTCAACTGCTAAAAAGCCTTCTTCAACGACCTCTCCTGTCACTCTCTCACCCTCTATAATTCCTTCTCTCGTCGAATCCTTGACATCTACGTCGTCTTCATCTTCTCTACTCAATGACCCTTCATACTTTGCTTCTTCTTCTGCTTCCTCTGATACGTCTTCGACTTTTCTTCCTCCTTCTTCTCCATCATCGTACTTGTCCACTTTCTTTTCTTCCTATCTTCCCTTTCGCACCCTTTCTTCTTCTTCCTCACCATCCTTTCTCTCCTACCCTCAGAGGCCTTTGGGAGCTCAAAGCAATTCTCATAACAATCACTTACCAACGTCCTTCCCTTCATCGTCACCATCATCTTCTTTTTCTTCTCTCCTTCGTCACAGACTCTACACTTTCACAGCATCTTCACATCTTCGGCTAGTTTTTTGTTTCTCTTCCAAGGAAGGTAGGCGCCGTCATAGGAGTAGAGGCGAATCTCAAGTAGCCCCCGTAGTAGTAGCAGCTCAACCCTCTTGCACTTGGCTGAGAAGAGTTCTTCTTTCAGCGGCAACATGCACCAAGCTCGCGGATGTCTACAATGAAAGATCTCTCGAGTACTATAAAACAACCAATGGAGACGACTATTCACATGAACTCAATCAATGGATGCATCGTCTACATTTCAAATCTGATTGCCTCAATGGTCACATATGGTGTTGCTGTACACGGGCATGGTTCCATAGAAGAGAAGAACCGAGGGAAGAAGATGACGATGATGAAGAAGAAGATGAACAAGACCTAACTGGGCACGAAGAGAGAGAGAATACCGGGGAAGAGATAGGAACGAGACAGAGATGTAGTAAGCATGAAGAAGGAGAGGAAGAGCGAGGGGGTGGAAAAGAAAAAATCCAAGTAGCAGAGACTTACGAGAGAGCAGAAGAGAAGACAGGAACAACACATGCACCAGTCCTAGTATTAAGAAGATCTGAGACTTCGATTGAAGAAGATGAAATGAGTGCTTTTCAACAAGAGGTCGCAGGAGACAAAAGCACTCGATTGGTTCCAATGGTTGCAAACGAAAAGATTCCAGACAGAAAGGTAGATACACAAGTTCCACAGCAACCGGACGTGCAAATGGAGAAGGAGACAAACGAAGAAGAAGAAGAAAGCGAAGTCGACCATAGTAAGAAGATGAAACAAGAGGGAGATGATATGACAGGGAAAGAAAAAGAGAGAAGAAGGGCTGCTTGTGTATTCGGAGAAGGTGACAAGTGTAGGGTTGCCTATGAGTCTATCTGCCCGACAAGGAAGAGACAGCAGGAGATTAAGATAACTCCCCATGACCCTAACCCTAGCCTACCAGGAAGGAGGGTAGAAAGTAGTATTATAGGAGAGGAGGAAGAAGAAGAACGAGAAGAAGAACACGAAAAAGAAAACGAAGAAAAAAGTAGACCATGTAGGAAGAAGCTGAAGCTTGAAGGAGATGATCACACCGAGACGAACAATCCGTCACTTTTCTCTCCCACTACTCTTTCAACTCGTCCGTCATCCTCTTCTTCTTCTTCTCAGCCTTGCTCTACCCTGTCGACTTCTTCATCTTCTTCTTCATCATCTTGTTCTCATTGTCCAGCCTATCCCCCAGGCCAGTCATCCTCGTCATCCTCATCATCCTCTTCTACTTCTTCTGCAAGGATTTCGACCTCGAGCTCATCCTCTCACCGTTCGTCACGTCGACCTCCCCCGCCTCTCTTATCTTCATTGTTTTTCTCTCCGTCAAGCAGGCCTGTTACCACCGACCCTCCAGTCTCTCCTGTCTCTTCTTCTTCTTGCGCTTGGCTGACTCCGGTGTCTTGCCGGGATGTTGTTGAAACCGAGAAGGAGATTCTCCTTGCGCTCTCCTTCCGGCTAGCTGTATCGACATCTTCCTGGTGTCTGTCGGTTCTCTGGTCTATTACCGATGATACCATCAGGGAAGCAAGAAGACAAGAAGAAGGAGAAAAAGAAAGGATAGAAAAGAAATATCCATCAAAACCTTCTTTGACTTCTTCTGTAGGGTCCTCCGGGGGTGTACGGAGGGGGAGTGATCTACCGTCAACTCGCTGTTTAGCTAAGTGCCGTAGATACAGCGAAATCTTGGCAGATATCTCCTTGTATCATATGTATCTAGCAGGCTCTCCTCCGCTACTCCTCGCACAGGTTCTTCACCTCTCAGCTTTCTATAACTTCTTTCCTGAACGTTTCTGGCGACTTCTGTCGGCAGAGGCGTCTCTCTTCTCTTCTCTTCAATCATCCTTCTCTTGTCTACCTCAGTCTTTCGCCACTTCTTCTCCGGTGTGCTATTCACCAGGAAAGGGGCCGCCCGCTGACACTTCTTTTTCCTCTTCCTCTTTTCTACAGGAAAGCACTTCTCTAACATTTTCTTTCTTCCTGAATTCATCTTCTCTATTTGAGCCCCTCTTCCCCCTACTTGGTCCTCTGATGCTGCCCTTCTCTCGGAGGCTACTCTGCAATGATCGTTCGCGGAGTGTACATACACTGCTGAAATTGCTCATGTATGTTGAAGAGCTCCCAACGGTAGTCCGAGCACATCAGGAGCTCCGAGATTCTCCGCTTTTTCGCCTCTCCTCAGATCTCGCGCCAGCACCTCTTTCCTTCTTGAAGTTCTGCGGACGGGAGCACGAAAAAAAGATGATAAACTTACGTCTCCAGAGACAATCGGAGGAAAGTCGAGGATGGAAGACGTTCTTCCCGGCTACGCAAGAAACAGGTCGTACCGACATGCAAAGCTGTAACGGACAGATCACTCTTTTGGAGGCATCACAGCAGTGTACATACACTTCGGATCCTGGTTCCGTAAACACACTCCTTTCCACAACGGTAGCCAGAGAAAAGTCTGATAGAGTAAACAGTAAGCAAGAGACAGAAGATTCCTGTGCAAGTAGACAAGAAACCATCATTTCAAAAGAGGAAGCAGAGGGGGAAAGAAATGCGAAGTCCATTCAGTTCCACTCTAAACGAGACAAGGTATCTGAGAATAGCTGTAAGGAGAGTAGCACCGGGGCCGCAGTAGGATGTGAAGAGGTGGTGAGGGGGACCGAGCAAGTCATTGAAGAGAAACAAGAGATCGTAGCAGATGTACAGCACAACCACCTCCCTGAAACTACGGTCTCTTCTGATAAGCTAAGGTGGAGATTTCTACGTCATTCCGTACCGCAGATCCCTGTAAACCACGAAGGAAAAGCAAAGGAGAAACAGTGTGAAGATCGTGTTCGAAAGACAGAAGAAGAGGAAGATAATGAGAGAGAGAACAAGAGAATAGAGGAACATCCGAGTTACGAGAAGATTGAGAAGGCGAAGGAAGCAAGGAATGAAGACGAGGAGAGCCAGCCTGATGTGACGAGTCCATTACTTCGCGATGGCTTACCTAGAGCCGTCTTGACTCTCTTACTTGGAGAAGATAATCCTAATAGTCTAAGAACTCTGTTGTGGTATCTCGGAAAGAATACCCAGCTTTGAATGCTCATCTTCACAGGTCACTCCTTTTCTTTCTTCTAGAAAAAGCACAAGACGGGACGTGTTCTTTTTTTGTCTTTCTCATCCTCCGTGCACATGGGAAGAAGCCTGTCTTGGTCTAATTCACAGTCAACTTCAAGTCTCTTCCCAACGAAAGCTCGTTTCTCCTTATGGGACACAGGCGACCACCCCTCCTAGGTATATGCATTCATATCTGTATACGTATGTATACCCTCTACCCTCTACATCCGTATGGGCACCCCTATGCATTTGGCTCGCACCCATATGAGCGTGCGTATACCCCAGCCAACTGCACATTGCCCTCGCTTGCTTGGGTCAGGTCTGCACGCACTTGGAGTGGCACCTCCTCTTCAGCAAGACATGTGCTTGTCTAAAGATATGTCTAGATATCTGTATTTGCGAATATCCGCGTGAATTCAGAATGTGTCGCTGACACATACGACACCCCGGTGACGTGTGTGTGAATAACCGTCCGTGAAGATTGTGAAGACTCTTTTACCCTGCTTTGAAGACACGCACCTCTCTGCTATCAACCAACACTTCATCGTGCACGCAAACTAGAGATGTGCTCTCCATCTTGTTTGCATAGTACTAAGTTTCGGTTGAGCTATCTTTCAGTCATACAGGAACCGCCTATCTCGATCCTGAGGCTCCAGACAAATGCATTTGGCGACACAACGGGTCATGCCTCCCTCCTCTTGTCTGGAAAGTGTATCCTAGAATATTCCAAGCCTACGCACGTATACATATACATATGTACTCATGCACACATTCATATATATATATATGTATACATATAGACTCGTATGAACATCTATATACGTATATACTCGTGAATACATATTTATATACGTGCGAGAGATTGGCAGTATCGGTATGTAGAGGCCCTGAAAGAGGGGCCTCTGGACTTTCCTTTTCTTGTGGAGAGACGAGTCAGCCACCGAAAGAGGAGTGTGACGGGCGCAATCTCAGACCTAGACACGGTCTCGATGTCTGTCTCGCTCTCCTTTTCTCTCCTTTTCCGCGGTGATTCCCGACAGAAAAGAAGGCCTTCAGTCGCCTAAAGAAAAGTTCTCTCAACGATCAACCACAGTTGCTCTCAGGGGAGGAATCTGAGGGGGAAACAAGCGACACTCTATCTTCCTCAGAGACTTCTTCTACTTTGCGAATAGCCTTGACCTTATATCTGAGGCCCATTGATTGTGCCTGGAAGGACTGGGAAGTAGAGACAGAAGAATAGAAAGAGATGTAGAACGGCACGCAGAACCTAGCATATAGATACATATACGCAGGTATGTACATGTGTATACATGAGTGTACAGAGTTGGAGTATTCTAACTGAAAGAAAGTAGAGTGACGTGATCATCATAACACGAGACGAGCATTCTTTCCTTGCCTGGCATCGACAACTTCAGCTCAGCTCTCTCGCAGTCCCGCCTGAAATAAGGCTCCCTCGGGGCTCTCTCTAGAGAACTTTATGGGACTTGCGTACAGATCTGCTATGTGTCAAAAGCTATCTATCATGTACGATGGATGGAATCTTACGATATCCAAGGTCGGCACGCCCTCCGCCTCCTGTCTGCAAAAGGATGCATATGTGAGGTTGCCTGGTTGTTCGAATACAACGTCTGATTGATGATTCATCCAGTCTAGAGGAGGTCAGACGGAAGGTCCACTTTTTCTATTACCCCTACATTAGCGAGGCTCTTTTCGAGTTGATCGCCTATCTGTCTTTTATACTGTTTCTCTCTCTTCTCGTGTTTTGGTGCAACTGTTTCTTGCGTACGATGTACGTTCGGATAACCGTATGTATACATGTATTGTGTTACCTCGTGACGAGGGATCTGTATGTAAAGAGGCGAGGCCTTGCAAAGATTCTTCTCGTTTCTCTTACCTCGTTCTCCGTGTTACAACTCATCAGAGGAGCACAGAGATATAGGTTAGTAGTGGGACAGAGTGTACAGACACTCCGCCTCGAACTTCACTTGAGAACGGAGGCACTGGAAGGATTCCATATGATTTTCTACTGTCGTTTGGTCGTGCTTCTCGTCCATCCACCTCAAGCACTTCTCATTGCCTTTCATTGTCCTTCGCTTCTCCACTCCCTTGAATATCATTCAGCAGTACTATTTCTTCCAAGCTTCGTACGAGCGAGATAGCTGGATGGATAGATAGATAGATTACAGGACTCCTGCTAAACTACCCATCCACCCTGCAAAAAAGCTCCTCGAAGGCTAGATGGCATCTCCAACGTTTACACGTGACTACAACTGGAGAAGCGTGAACTGGCTACCTCTCATAGCAGCAAAAAGAGTTCTAGGTAGGCTATGAAGGATACATTCACCAGAGAACGTGAAAAGTCTGTAGGAAGTGGAGACGTCTACACCAGCAAAGCAACGACGACTTCCGTTCAGCAGTGTTCTCTGCGCTTCCTCCAAAGAGGTTCATCATCTCTCTTCTTCTTTCCTTTCGTTTTTTTCTTCTTCTCATACAGCTGATACAGCTAGCTATTTGCTAGCTACCTGGATAACTCACTAGCAACCATCTCTTGATCTATCTGGTGGAAAGATTCTCACTGACATCGCCCGGGTGTGTATGGCCTACTATTTATTTCTTTTATTTCCTTATTCACTCGTACACTGAGGATAAGCAGAAAAAAAGAAGACGATTTCTTCAGAGAAACTGAAATCGAAGTGCCTTTCAAGTGTACATACACTTGAAATAGACAGACGCATATGACTCTTAGGTAAGGGCATTCTCCATCAAGAGAAGTTCTTCTCTTCACTCACTCCTTGTGCAACATCACCCCCACACACAAATGAAGTGTTCTCCGTCATATAAGGAAAAAGTCTTTCTTCCTTGTCTTCCTCATTAACGCCTCTTCCTTTTTACTCGATCTTTCTGTGTCTTCCATGTTTCTTTCTCACTTCAATCTGGGTTGTCATTCACATCCTAACCGGAGGAGCGATGGCGCTTCCTATCTGATTCCTCTCGTCTACTGTAAGAAAACTCTCTTCTATGGTCACCACGACTACTTTTCGAGCTCTCTGTTTTCGCTCTTCTTCCTCTTCTTCTTCTCTCATCCTCACTATCTTCTTCACTCTTCTCGTCATCTTCATCTCCACGCCGGTCACCATCTACCTTCTTTCTCCTCTTCTTCTTTTCTTCTTCTTCATCCTCTTCCTCT
>NW_027153568.1:0-717 GCF_002600585.1 Cystoisospora suis
AAAAGGCAATAAATCGACTGCTGTTGCGGTTGGTAACTTTAATTTTTGACAAATCGGTTTCGGTGGAACGAAACCGTACAATAATTCAAACGGGGCTTGCTTCGAGCTCGAGTGTTGCGTGCTGTTGTATGCAAACTCGAGCAGCGGCAAGACCTTCGCCCATCCCTTATCATTACCAAGTAATGCACACCTTATCATTTGCTCTATTGTCTGATTTGTTCTTTCCGACTGCCCATCCGTCTGCGGATGATAAGCAGTCGACATCCTTTGCTTAATTTTTAACATTTCACACAATGCACGCCACAATTCTCCCGTGAATCTTGTGTCCCGATCGCTTAAAATGGCTTTCGGAACACCATGCAAACGGATAACTTCTCTTAAAATAAGTCGCGCAATATCTTCCGCAGACGCGGACTGCGTCGTTGGAATAAAATGCGCCATCTTAGTTAACCTACAAACAATAGTCAAAATCGCATCCCATCCCTCTTCTGTCACAGGTAAACCCACTATTAAATCGACACTAATTTCCTCCCATGGCAAGTTTGGAATTGGGAGGGGTTGTAATAAACCACCACTTTTTAAATGTGAATTCTTTCCCTTTGCACATTGAACACACGATTTCACGAATATTTCAATATCCGCGTCCATGCGCGGCCACCAAAATAAGCTCCGCACCGCTAGCCTTGTCCGGTCGATCCCCGGATGTCCTGCCAGCAG
>NW_027153569.1:0-1282 GCF_002600585.1 Cystoisospora suis
CGTGCGACGACCTGTGACAAAGAGGAAATGGTGTTGGACCTCGCTTTCTTTCTGTCTTGAGAGCTGCCAAAATGAGAGCCCAGGTGGCGTCCCCGCCTTCGCCGGGAGTGCAGGCAACCAACTCCGGGGGGACACAGGAAAACCGTCTTCAGAGTGCCACTCCCGAGAAACGTCGACTCTAGCAGCCGGTAGTACGCATTAGCAAATGTACACCGACCGGGCTACTGAAGAAGCACACTCGCCTTCCGAAACCATAGAAATCTGCAGCTCGACTGAACACCAGCACATGCTAGATCAAGCTACGCGCAGAAATCAGCAGGTCCCCACGGCTACTTCAGGACAGTGTTCAACCCGCCATCTTTGTGACGTGTGCATTCAATCAAAGCTAACGACTCAGAACCCAGACGAACAGTGTTTACATTCAAAGCGAATCACGACAGCGTAGCCAACCGACAGCTATTTCCAGGTCACCCGTCACTGGCGGTAGCTCCCCTGTTACCTAGAGTCGCAGTGATCACAAACCAAGGGCCTCCTACCGTACATGTGAGCCTAATAGTTCAGTGACTTCCAAGCCACTCCTGTCAGGACTCAGCGCACTTCGTTGCCGTCACAGCTATCATGAGGCACATCACTATCCTCGCTGCCAGCGCTGCCCATAACACTACCTTCCAATGACGACGCAGGACGAAGAACGGAAGTCTTCTCCGGAGCGGCCTCTCGAAAAGAAGAAAGCTCCGGCGATGGCGTGGACCCAGCTGAAGTGGTTGAAGGCGACCGACCGGCGTGAGTTTCTTCGTCAGTTTCCGGGGACAGTGACCATTCCTCCTCGTCCATCAGGATATGAAACAACTCTACACACAGCATGAGAGTTTAGGGGCACGACAACATACACGCCACGTGCCGATGCACCTAGCACAGAAAGCTTCTCCTGCGCAGTGCCCCAGTACACTCCCGCACCTGCAGTCTCAAGGGGAGAGGCACGCGAGCGCAATCTGCATATCAGTCCGCCGTCGTTCTCTGAGACTGTCGAGCGCAACCACTTGCCTCTGCTGCGCTGGTGAGCCACAGTGCCAGTCGTGCCCCCGCGCAGACAACAACGTACCATCAAAGGAAAGAGGAGACAACGGAGGCTCTTCTGGTTCCAGGGATTGAATGGATGGTGCTGAAGCACAGGACCGACAGCTCCGGCACTATTCTTGGCGATATCCTGCGGCGGCTTGGCTCATAGATATGTTCGAAAACAACTTTGATTCCCAGACGTTATATATAGAGGAAAGCAGTA
>NW_027153569.1:1487-1871 GCF_002600585.1 Cystoisospora suis
CAGCAACCATTTCGCCAACTTAGTTTTCGAGTCCGGACTGCTTCCTGAAACTCCGCTGTCAAAAAGTACGACCGGCTCGAAAAACTGAGGCGACTCTGCTACAGCAGAAGGCATAAGATGATCCCTGTTTCTTTGTCCAGTCATAGCTAGGGCGTATGTAGCTCCGTCCACTCCACAGACAGTTCCCTGTCATCAACGGAGTACCCCCCTAGGAGAGCAAGCAACCTGGTGAAGGGAAATCACACTTCCGCCGTGGCACTCCCCTGAAAAGTTGGCATCCCCCCGCGGCCAGTGACGAACGTGCCAAAGAATCGAAATCCGAACCGCAAGGTCCTGCGAGGCCGGAGCCACTAAACAGCAGCCCGAACAAGCAGCAATTGCCGA
>NW_027153569.1:2165-2503 GCF_002600585.1 Cystoisospora suis
GCCGCCAGAGGTGCAGGCCCATGACCCATTATAGCCTACACCTTCCACAATTCCACGAAGACCTCGGGTCAGGCACCTCCGGCTACAGCCGTGTACAGGGATACAAGACTAGGCGTCGCCCGACAGGAAACAGTAGCTTACAGTCTTCAGCCAGTGCGCGCCCGAGGATGCCTTGGTTCTCTTCAGACGCTGAAAGGCAACGCAGAAGCACGCAAGTTCACGGGACACCGCGCTGTTGGCGTGGCCACCGATTCGCAGCAACACCAGCAAGCTGACGCTCTTCTGCACGTGTGTGTAGAGGCTGTAGTCTCTTCTGTTTCTCAGAACGGGGAGTGTCC
>NW_027153569.1:2818-4020 GCF_002600585.1 Cystoisospora suis
ACGCCGTACACTACGCCATGCTCCTGTCACGCAACCGGCGCGGTTCCTTGGATGAGGAATAGTCCTAGTGCACAAGTCTACGTAAGCTCCCTGGTGTGTAGGGAGCAGTGCGCCGTGCATAAATATGCCGACGGCGCGAAGCAGTAGGTCTCGGGCCGGAAGGAGGCCGAGGCGCACACGTAAGAAAGAACCGTTCCGGATATCTACCTTTTGCTATGCAGTCTCGTGTCAAGGCCATCCGTCAAGCAGCGCGAACACGCGCTGAATGTTTCGAGAGGTTGAGCCAGCTCGCCGCTAACAGCAGACGCATCATCTAGTACGATTTCCACACAGCAGACGCTGTCAGCGAGGCTTCAGAAAATCACTGACATTTACCGTTGTTTTGAAAGCCCCACCAGCGCCTCTCTGTGACTTACTCAGCGTCAGGTCCCCTAGTGCAACCATCTCCCGCAGCGTCAACAGAGGGTTCCATGCCTGAACAGCTGCTGCAAATGCTGCAAACCGACACTGATTACCAGGACGCGGTTAGTACATAGGATCAGAAAAACATCTACTGCACATTTCGCCGTCTATCAAGGGTGCTTATCCACATTGTTGATATGTATGACCGCTGGACATCTGCCGTATCGCGAGATGCTGGCTGCTGGGCGACGCCGGGCTCTGTAATCAACCAGCACCTCATCCCGGTGTTCCCTCTCACCGTCGTTCACTTCCCAAGAACGCCTGCACTGTAAAGATCTCCCTAGTTCATACGGGTCGCCGGGGAAATTTACGAAAAAACAAGGACACACACCTCACCGGACTCGAAAGGTCTACGAACAATGATAGCTGTCGTGCTGCCTTGCTACCTGCCGGCAGCTGGTCTAAACGCTCTGCAGGCATTCTCTGTGTCAGCTTGGGCCACAATGCCGATTCAGCCAAGCCACGCACCGGTCGCGCCCAACCAAGTCATTCCCATTCAGAAAGCGAGTGGTTTGTACTGACGCGAGCACCCTCCTCTTTTGCCGAACTCCTCGGCGTCGCACCCGCGACAAACGTAATATCTCCCCTCCCCGATTCACAGTTCCGTGGGAGCACGACAAGCCCCGCAGCAGCTGCAGCCGGACGCGAGGCCATCCATATCAGCCAAACTGATGAATGAGGAGGGTCGCGGAGAGCGGGCAATGGCTCGTGTCTTGAAAGGCAGCCTCAGGAGTGAAGTT
>NW_027153569.1:4076-4240 GCF_002600585.1 Cystoisospora suis
GTCCTTCGGCCGCAAGGATAGGGCGTGCTTCAGGATCGGTCCCCTCTCGTACATTTGGTATCCGATCTGTAGACGATGTCGCTCGACCGGAGTGCATGTATGAGCCAACAGCGGTCACAGCGTGCCGAAGTATGAGTTTCAGTGTGGTATCGGCCACTCCGAGC
>NW_027153570.1:0-210 GCF_002600585.1 Cystoisospora suis
GTGTCGTCATGGATTCGGAGGTGCGAAGACACAGGCGCACGCGTCCTGTTGGCTGGCGTAATGACCAAACCCGCCTGATCCTTTTTCTAGCGAGACGGTTGGGTCCGCAGAGTTCTAGCGCGAACACCTCAGTACTGTGTAGATTCCTCGCGGTTCACGAGGTGGGGTTTTGTACGTCCACCAGCTCGTGGAGTGGGTGCATTCGCGTGG
>NW_027153571.1:0-365 GCF_002600585.1 Cystoisospora suis
GTGTCGTCATGGATTCGGAGGTGTGAAGACACAGGCGCACGCGTCCTGTTGGCTGGCGTAATGACCGAACCCGCCTGATCCTTTTCGTAGCGAGACGGTTGGGTCCGGGGAGTTGCACAGGAGAGCGCGAACACCTCAGTACTGTGTAGATTCCTCGCGGTTCACGAGGTGGGGTTTTGTACGTCCACCAGCTCGTGGAGTGGGTGCATTCGCGTGGCCATGGGTGTGCCGGGATGTCCTATTCCTGTGACGTGTGTACGCTTTGCAGCTGGGGAGCGGATGTCGTGGCTCAGAATCTTGGAAGCCGAAGAGCATGACAGGCTAAAATCGTTGCGTGCAAGCCTAGACGCGCTGGAAACGGAGGC
>NW_027153572.1:0-291 GCF_002600585.1 Cystoisospora suis
GTGCTTCGTCAATGGATGGAGCATTGACTGGTAGCGTTCCGATGAGTTTCTGTCGGACGAAAGAAGCGGTGTGTCGCCACGGATCCGGGGGTGCGAAGACACAGGCGCACGCGTCGCGTTGGCTGGCGTAATGACCGAACCCGCCTGATTCTTTTTCTAGCGAGACGGTTGGGTCCGCAGAGTTCTAGCGCGAACACCTCAGTACTGTGTAGATTCCTCGCGGTTCCCGAGGTGGGGTTTTGTACGTTCACCAGCTCGTGGAGTGGGAGCATTCGCGTGGCCATGGGTGTG
>NW_027153573.1:0-448 GCF_002600585.1 Cystoisospora suis
CGACTATACCCTGTCGCGAGTGGCAACCGGTGAGCATTAGGTGCATCTGATTTCGAAAGGGGAGAAGAGAGAGTACAAGCAGAGGACCGCCAAGGCGCAACGTCGGTGCGGCATTAGATAGTGCTTCGTGCGATGGATGGAGCATTGATGGTAGACGCGCCGGTGAGTTTCTGTCCGACGAAAGAAGCGGTGTGTCGTCATGGATCTGAAGGTGCGAAGACACAGGCGCACGCGTCCTGTTGGATCCTTTTTCTAGCGAGACGGTTGGGCCCGGGGAGTTGTACAGGGGGCGCGGACACTTCAGTACTGTGTAGATTCCTCGCGGTTCCCGAGGTGGGGTTTTGTACGTTCACCAGCTCGTGGCGTTGGTGGAATCGTGTGGCCATGGGTGTGCTGGGGTGTATTATTTTTGTGACGGGTGTACGCGTTGCAGCTGGGGAGCGGATGT
>NW_027153573.1:1026-2113 GCF_002600585.1 Cystoisospora suis
GAACTTCGGCTAGCCTTCTTGCTCTTGGCAGTTGGTGGAAGGTAATAGATTACCCCCAGACTTTTACCATCGCCCGGCGTTCGAAGAGAGTAGGCGGGTAAGACGCGGGTTATTGCAAAAGTGGCCAAGGACGTTCCGTGTGGCGGAACGGATACGTACGCGTGGATGGCCTTAAAGTGAACGTGACAGTTGGCTTGATGTCTGGCGGCTGAGCGAGCGTAAAAAACGTGAAGTCAGTACGTTTTAAGGCGCGGTCCGCGCAAATCTGGAGGAGCTGTAGAAACTGTTCAGACGCTCTCACGAACCGAAGGCGCGGAGGCTAGGGCCGAGGAGCGGGAAACGGCGAGACGGTGTCGGTTGATGGGCCATATGTGTGAGGCAGGCCATGATCCAGTGTCTGGCATTCCAGGGCCGCGGAGAACAACCTGAGTGATTGCGTTGCTCGTACCGCTGCAGCTCCAGGAACGGGACGCAGACTTTAAACGCGCAGCTATCGTCTCCTGAGTCTTATCTGATGGTGTCCCGTGGGCTGGTGGTCGTTTCCAGTCTTTGCAGCAGCTATCCAACAATGGGATTTACTGGAGCGGCTGCGGGTTTGGGCTGCCATTGGATACTTGAAGCTGAGTAAGCCCATGTCGTGGCGCTGTTGCTTCCGTCGAAGCCGCAGCATTGTGACCAACACGTGCTGCACTCTTGTCGAAGCCGTCTGCGTACCCGGGAATCCCTTTGCAAGGGAAACATAGTATGCAGTTTTAGGATCGATATATATCATGGTACGAACACTCGCGTCCCATCTGCGATGCTCTTCGTAATGGCGGTGACTGGGGACTGCTCGGCGGGAGCGGGAAACTCGCAAGGAATCCTGTTTGGGCACCACGGATGTAGTGTGTGCGTAGGTGCGCGTAGTCAGGTGGACTTGCTTGCGGGCATGTTCCAAATAGGAAACGGGCCTGGTGCGGTGGTAACGTATTCTGGTACGGCGTCGGTTGAAACTACGTGAGCAGGACCGTGTTCGCCTCGCGACCGGCTGCAAGCTCCTAGACTTTAGTAGCACTTACGTTCAACGGAGGTGCCGGGACGCCACACT
>NW_027153574.1:0-325 GCF_002600585.1 Cystoisospora suis
TCTCGATATCCCAGACGGTCCTATCTCCTGATACGCCTCTCTCCGTCTCTGCTGGCCTCCACAGAGTTGTTCTTGCTTGTTGTCCTCGAATCTTCGGCTGAAAACGCTTCCTTCTCGCAAATCCCTCTTCTCGCCAATCTGGGCTCATGTGCCACACTCGAGGGCGACCTGGGTCTAACCTCCGCTTGGTACTCCGCGGTTGTTAGGCTGTTCTAGCAGCCCTCTGTTGATCCCTTTAGGGTACTCGTGCCTCTGGCCAACTTGCAATCTGGTTAATCCGGGCTTGCCGGGCCTCCTCTCAGACCTACGTCTTCAGGTTGGCTTC
>NW_027153575.1:0-463 GCF_002600585.1 Cystoisospora suis
ACTATCTCAGACGGTCTTATCTCCTGACGCGCCTCTCTCCGTCTCTGCGGGCCTCCACAGAGTTGTTCTTGCTTGCCGTACTCGAATCTCCGACTGCAAACGCTTCCTTCTCGCAAATCCCTCTTCGCGCCAATCTGGGCTCTTGTGCCGCACTCGGGGCAATCTGGGTCTAACCCCCGCTTGGTACTCCGCGGTTGTTAGGCTGTTCTAGCAGCCCTCTGTTGATCCCTTGAGGGTACTCGTGCCTCTGGCCAACTTGCAATCTGGTTAATCCGGGCTTGCCGGGCCTCCTCTCAGATCTACGTCTTCAGGTTGGCTTCAAACTAGGCCGGCGGCTATTATTCGGGCCGCGCTAGCTCCGAGGGGACCGCTAGGGTTCCCGGCCGGCCGTGCAGGTTGCTCTGAGCATCGATCCCGGGCGTTCCGTGGGCTCTCTCGCCCAACTCTTGGACCACTGGGCGGT
>NW_027153576.1:0-271 GCF_002600585.1 Cystoisospora suis
CGATTGCACACTCCAGGTGCTCAAAACGCGACGGGGGAGGAGGCACAAAGGGCCCAGGAAAGTCATCGTACCCCTGCAAAGCAAAACAACGCCACACGGGACAACTTCAGGAACAACGGGACCGCAGCAGAAGCGCGCCGCGACAACAGAGAAGAAGACTTACCGCACGCTCCTCGATTTCTTCCCAGCCAAGGAGAAGACGACCGTACTCGTCCTGCCACGCCTCCGAACGAACGTTATTCGAAGAAAAGGGAGGGCAACGTAGCGAACT
>NW_027153577.1:0-219 GCF_002600585.1 Cystoisospora suis
ATGCTGAAGCACCAGGGGGAGTTCGACCCAGCTTACCCCGGACGCCACACCGGTGCCCAGATCGGCAAGAAGAGGGAACTGCGAGAAGGAAGAGGTTTCAGCCGAAGCATCGAGTACGGCTAGTGAGAACAACCCTGAGGAGGCCTGCAGAGACGGAGAGAGGCGCGTCAGGCGTTAGGACCACCTGGGACATTGAGATCGCATGTCGTGGCGAGGCTG
>NW_027153578.1:0-201 GCF_002600585.1 Cystoisospora suis
GACAGCCTCGCCACGACATGCGACCTCAATGTCCCAGGTGGTCTTAACGCCTGACGCGCCTCTCTCCGTCTCTGCAGGCCTCCTCAGGGCTGTTCTCACTAGCCGTACTCTATGCTTCGGCTGAAACCTCCTCCTTCTCGCAATTCCCTCTTCTTGCCGATCTGGGCACCTGTGTGGCGTCCGGGGTAAGCTGGGTCTAAC
>NW_027153579.1:0-18154 GCF_002600585.1 Cystoisospora suis
TCGATCTATCTATCTTTAATCTATCTATCTATCTTTAATCCATCTATCTATCTTTAATCCATCTATCTATCTTTAATCTATCTATCTATCTTTAATCCATCTATCTATCTTTAATCGATCTATCTATCTTTAATCTATCTATCTATCTTTAATCGATCTATCTATCTTTAATCTATCTATCTATCTTTAATCTATCTATCTACCTATCGTTAATCCATCTAACGCGACGTTGATAGGGATGAGGAATATACTGTTGTGTATCAACTCTTCTTCGGACTCTTTCTTACATCTCTTTCCTTCTTCTCTTTCCTCTCCTTCTTCGTCTTCTCGTTGTTCTGTCCTGTCCTTGGCTCTTCTTATTTCTTTCTTTCTTTCTCACTCTTTCCTTCTCTCTCTCTCTTTCTTTTTCTGTCTTGGTTTGTTTAGGATGATGGAACCCCGCTAGGCATATCGAGTGTCTTTGGGTCAGTGAAGTCTACTCAAGAGGCGGATAATGTTGTCATTCTTCAAAAGAAAAAAAGACTTCTTCCCTTCACGAAATTCTCCCCCTCTCGTGCACATAGTAGTTTTCCTTCTTCTCTTTTCTCGACGCCGGAAAGTTTTATCTCTCCCCAAGCGAAACAAGAGAGTCAGTATCATGTATCGACGTCTCTTAACCATAGCTCGAGTGTCGATGGTATGGCTAGCTCTCACGGGTTCGGTAACGGCAGATCTCCTTCTCTTTCTTCGCCTTTTACTCCGTCATCTGGATCTTCTTCTTCTTCGTCTTACGAGTATCATCTGGAATTGCGAAAGAATCGATTCTCAGGAGAGCTAGGAAGTATACCTTACACCTTCAATAAGAATAGCTTAACCATACGGGTGAGAGACCAATCTACTCTTCTTCGATCTTCTCTTTCTTCTTCTTCTTTGTGTTCTTCTCTCCTTCTCTTTCTTCTTCCTCTAAGAGAATAGAGAGGATAGTCGTAGATGAGGGAGATTAGTAGAGGAGGAGAGATCTTTCTATCTACCTATCTCAAACTCGAAGGATCGAGAGGGAAGAAGACCGAAGGGACTGTCGGACTCTTGTTAGGCTTCAAAGTGAAGATTGCTGCATGCATTGCAGAAAGATAAACAGACTCTTTAGTTTTTCTTTCTTTCTCATTCGCTTCGTCTCATCACAGAAAAAGAAAGGTTCAATATAGATATATATAGCATGTCTTTAGTGTTTGAATGCATGCCCCATGCATGCATGCATGCAATAGGAGTGTATAGGAGAAAGAGGCGTAGAAGGGGGGGCAGGAGTAGTTAGCTGGTAGTGCGGGTGGAGAGGCTTCTTCAGTTTACAATGCGAAGCCTTCGTGTCTTACACACATGCCCGTCTCTTGTTTGGTCTCGCCACGCCTCTCTTCATCTCTTCACTTCGGCTTATCTACGAAGAGAAAAAAATTCTCCTGTTAAGCTTCTTAGAGAAAGTCCCGGGGGGGGAGATTTACGTAGGCACTTCTCCATCTCCCAGCCATAAGAATGGCTATCAACTCAATAAGAAAGGAGGACTATTCCTCTGACCGCTCGGAGATGTATGTGTGGAGGCATCTATCTGTCTTTAATCGACCTACCTATCTTCAATCTGTTGGTCTATCTTTCGTCCATTTAGCTACCTTTGATCTATCTATCTATCTATCTTTAATCTATCTATCTATCTATCTGTCTGTCTATCTTATATACCTCCACATACACCGTATCTTTGTTACGCTTGTCTAGATTTCAGAGTGCTATCGCCCGCCCATACAGTGGCGCATATGTATATTATTGGCTGTATATCTATAGGGTACATCTATCTATCTATCTATCCATATAGATATATATAAACATATACAGCTGTATAGAGTAGTTTCTATCATCCACGTTGTCTGCATGGATATCTCAGATTCATACAGGTATCTTATAAAGTCTCTATAGAGATACATATATGCATATGTCCGTAGATAAATCGATATAAAATATGTGTATGTTTAGATTGTGTATGTGATGTATATACACTTCTATAGGAGATACCGACATCTTACATGGAGGTAGAAGAAGAAGTCTCTCGTCGCCTCTCAGAACTTCCTCCGCCTATACCTTCTTCTTCTCCTTTCTCTTCATCTTCTTCTTTCGCTTGGACAACTTCTTCTCCTCTCTTCTTGAAAGAAGAAGATCTTCCAAAAGATTCGCTTTTAGAGATGAGAACTCCTCCATCTAGAAAGAAAAGACATAAAACACCACCCAAATCAGGGGATCCTCTCCTTCAAGATGCAAGCCGTGATCCGTTCTCAAGCTCGAGCGATTCCTCTTCTTTTTCTTCTTCTTCTTTTCAAGAGATAGATGAAGAGAGAAGATTCTCTTCAAGTGAATCTCCGAGCGACTATCGCGAAGGAGTTGCTGTCCTAGCGCATGCGCTGGATGAGGCCCTACAAGAGAAAGGAAGGCGACGAGAGAGAAGAAAGACGGTGTCTCAAGCAGAAGAAGAAAGTCAAGGGTGTATAGTGAGAGATAGAGATCTACTAGGGGAATCCAACCCTCAAAGGTAGGGATGGAACTTCTCTAGGTCTGAGTATAGATGGATGTAGAAAGAAGAGAACAACTTTTTCTTTAGGAAAAAAGATGAAAGTCATACACAGACATATATATATATATGTATCATTCTGTCTTCATTCTACAGACGGACATTCATGATAAATATAAGGATGGCTTTCTTTTCATGTGAATATCTATCTATCTATTTATCTTGCAGACGGCCGCAGTGTATATGTGAAGTTGCATGCAGATGTTGGGAGAATGACTGGGGTGTATGTACACACACAAATCATGATGAATGCCTATATATCAAGACTCTGCATGTCTACGTGTGTACATAGATATATAGATACAAAATAGATTGAATAGATAGGTCTCGATTCTTTTCAGTCAGGGTGGGCTTCGTGGTAGATACGTTTCTACATAAAAGAAGAGGAGAGAAGAAATAGGAGACGATACAGACGAGAACAAGGCAACTCGTGTGCATCTATACATGTATATGTACGTACAGGTAGCTATCTTTATATGACGTTCGATCAGAGATTAGATGAGACGAGATAAAACTTTTCCTTGGTATTTCCTTCAGAGGCAGCCTCATGGGGTGTATATACACTTCATGAAACATCGCCTGCACTGTATGTCTACCACGTAGAGCTTTCTCTACTCTGCTAGTGATAAGCCAATGGTCTTCAAGCCTCTCTATCTTCATCGTTACTTCACTCTCTTCCCAACTATATATATCTATATATATATCTATATGTATATCTATATGTGTATCTATATGTATATCTATATATATATCTATATGTATATCTATATATATATCTATATGTATCTCTCTCTCTATATATATATCTATATATATACGTCCATCTCCATACATACCTACATACAGAGATACATACCTGCCGTCCAAGCAGGGCGGGTGCGTGTTTTCTTTTTTGAGAAGAACTTAGTAGATCTTAGCAATCCTCCATCCCTTGAGATGTCTTTCACTTCATACCATAATGTGCTTCTTCGATCGTATTATGTGTTTCTTCTTCTTCTTTCTCATCTTCTTCTGCATGCAGAGAGACGAAGATTTCACTTGAGGTTCCAGAGGAAGAAGAACGAGAGGGAGAGAAGAAGCCCCCATTGAAGAAGGAGAACAAGCGAAAGAAGAGAGAAGAAACTTTGGATGAGGAGAACAAGAGCCAAGGAAATGGTCAAAGAGAAGAAACAGAAGTCGATAGAGGAGAAGAAGAAGAAGAGAGTCATCTTGCTTCTTCCTTAGGTACTTTATCAGAGAATAAGATTGAGGAGAAATCTCTTGGTAATGAAAAGAAGAACCTCGAAGCCACACCTCAATCATTCAAGACTTCTTCTTCTTCTATCACCCCAGGTCTCTCTTGTTCTCTCTCATCGACTTCTCCCTCCACGGGGCTCTCCTCTTCTTCCTCCTCCTCTCTATTCTCTTCTTCTTCTTCTCCTTCTCAAACTGCATCTAAAGCACCGCTTGCCTACCTTCCATACTTCTCTTCAACTTCTTCTCCTTTCTTCTCTTCTTCTTCCTCCTCGTCTCTTGCTTCGTCAGCGTCTTTATCTCCCTCTTCTTCTTCTTCCTCTCCCAAAGGAGAGATTTCATCATCTTCTTCTTCTTCCTTTTCTTTCTCTCCATCTACACCTATGCCTTTGCTAAGAGAGATCATCAAAGCCTTACCTCTCGTAGAATCCGTGAAGACGAGCGGAGCCTATAGAACGAAGGAGTCGATTTACGAAGATCTCCGGAGAATCGTCGAGAAGCACCCCGGTATGAAGCGCATTGTCGATGCCGTTATATCTAGCTACCATCAGAAACAAGAAAAGAAAAAGAAAGAAAAGATGAAAAACAAAGGAAAACATGACCAAGAAGGGAAGGGGAAAAGAGAGGGAGAGAAGGCGGAGAAAGAAGGACATCTTCTTTCGGGTGTATATACACCAGCTGGTCAGAGAATGATGGGAAGAACGACCCAAGAAGAGAAGAATCTCGAAGCCCCCGAGAGAGCGAAAGAGGGAGAAAGTTCTAATGAAAGACAGAATCCATCGAATTCGCAAGAAGAAGATGAAGAAGAAGAAGGCCCTCCCGTTGTGAGATTTGTTCCTCTTGAAAAAGTGCTAGGACCTCTCAGTCTTGAGGAGAGAGAGGAACAAAGAATAAGAGAAGAAGAGGAAGAACAAGAAGAAGAGAAGAAGAGAAGAGAAGAAGAGAAACGAGGATTTGGGAGAAACATAGAGGAAGTGAAGAGAGAGCATGACGGACTGCCGACAAATACAATCGACGACGATGGTGGGCTTCTGAAGGAAGAAAAAGAGAAAGAAAAGGACAGAAACGAAGAAGAAGAAAGAAAAGAAGGAGAAGAGCAGGGAGAGAAGGAGGAGAAGAAGAAGAAGGTGGGGCTTTCTCATCTTCATAATGAGAGGTGTAAGTTATATGTATGTGAGCCTCTTGAACCTCCTACAGACTATATCCCTTCCCACTTCATTCTTGTCGATTCTCCTTGTAAAATGCGTCAGCTAGCTCCCTATCTATATCGAGTGTTAAAGACAAAAATCCACCCCGAACTTTCTACTCCAGATGTAGCATCGACGGAGCACTCTTCTTCTCGCCATCTTCCTGTATCCGGAAGAGATGCTGAAAGAACCTCCTTTCCTCTTCAAGCAGAAAAGAAATTTATCTCTCCGAGAGATACGCCTGTCTCAAGGGCACCTCGGACTCTATCTCCACAGCGGCAGAGTAACGAAGAGAAAAAGAATAGACAAGAAGAAGAAAAAGAAGAAGAAGAAGAGATACGCCTGTCTATAGGGGTAGATGTTGAAACGACAGGTTTGGATCCTTATCAATCAAGAGTCAGGTAAGATCAACTCTGAGAGAGAAAGGAAAAAGACAGGAAGTAACAAGGACGAGATACATAGATAGATAGATGGATAGATACATAGATAGAAAGATAGATAGACTCTTCATGGTATTTATGTACAAGGAGGTCAAGTCGGTTTGTCTAACTTTACACTACATGTCTGTAGGTGTCTCCATCCATGTCTCAGCACATATGGCTATTCTCTATCTATCTATCTATCTTACTCTGTTTCTCTATATATGTATCTAGATGGATTGAATGGACGTTTGCCAAGAAAGGAAAAGGAAAAAGAATGAAGAAGGGAGAAATTACGATGTGAGCTAGGTAGATTCTACTGAAGAGAAACCCCATGGAGAAAGGTCAAGAAAACCGACCTTCCCTACCTCTATGCGCCTGTAATCTAATTGTATTAGAAAAGCATAGCTAGAATGATTAAGATAGTAGAGATTTACCGAATCTATCTTCTGTCCTTCTTTCTTTCGTGTATCTTACTTCTTTGCTTAGGTGTGTCTTTCTTTCTTTCCTTTATTTCTTCCTTTCTTTCTCCATTCTTTTCTTTGTAGACTTCTTCAGCTTGCCTTACCTGACTTTCCTACGTTAGTCTTTGATCTCTTCTCTCTCCCTCTATCTTCTCCCCCTCTTGAAGTTGTCCGACTTTTCTTACGCTCTCCTCGGATACAAAAAGTCTTCCACAATGGCAAGTTCGACCTCCAGTTCCTACAGGAATTAAAAGAAGAAGAAAAGCAGACATCGACCATAGACAATTCCGGTGTACAGACACCTTGGAGTAACACTCGAGATCTCTCTTCTTCCTCTCCTAGTAGTGCGAGAAAGATAGAGGGACATGAAGAGAAGGCGAGAGAGAATTCTGCGGAAGTAAGAGAAGAAGAAGAAAAGAAGATGATAAAGAGATCCCTGAGAGGTCGTAGCGTCGGGTTGGCGAGGGATGAGAGAGATGAAGAGGGACAAGGAGAAGAAAAAGAAGAGAGTTCTCCTGAAAGAAAAGTAGAGATTGGAAACACGCAGAACAAACATCCAGACCATCCACCTTCGAATGATGCTCCACAGAAATCTCCTTCTTCTTCTTTTTCTTCTACTCCTTCCTCTTCTTCTGCTCTCTCTTCTGATAGCAGTGTAACTCGAGTAAGAGAAGAAGAAGAAGAGAAGAAGATGAGAAGCTCTTCCCCTCAAAGGAGCAAGGAGCATGAGAATGGCCATACAGAGCATCTTCAGGTGTATGTACAGGGCCCTGTCTTTGATACCTTAATAGCTGCAAAGTTGATTGAAGCAGGGAAGATGCTAGGCATAGGGGGATATAAACTTCTCCAAGTTGTCGAAAGATTTCTAGGAGTTCTCATGGATAAATCGATGCAGGCAAGTGACTGGAACAAAAGGCGTCTATCCTATCGACAACTCTTATATGCTGCAAGGTAAGAAAGTGAACGAGGACACCCATTCATCATAGAGATATACGTTCGCATACACCTACTATCTATCTTCAATCTACCTTATATCTCCCGTCTTTCTGTCTTTCGATTTCTACGTATCTTTCTATCTGTCCCTAATCTAGTGAATCTTTCGTCTATCTATCTTCAATCTCTCTCCCCCTCTGTCGGCTCTCTTTCTCTTCTCTTTTGCTTTCTTCCTTCTGCCTTGGGAGTCTCAAAGCCAGACTTCCTCACAAAACACATACCACTCATTACTTACCAGAGACATACATGCGCATATGCATACATATACATATATATGTATATATATGTATATACATATATTTAGGGAGGGAGATATATATGTATATATATATGTATATATGTGTACGTGTATATAGAAGAGAGATAGTCGGGGCATGAGACATAGGAACGGAGGGGTGTGTATGCTGGAAGGAGGTGAGGTGTCTCTCTTTTTTCTCTTCTCTCTTTTTCTAACTTTCCTTCTCGTGTCTCTTCTCTTGTGAGTCTATATGTATCTTTGTCTCTATTCTTCTTCTTATTCTTTTATCTTGAATGTTGTGTAGAGATGCGGCTGTTTTGGTCCCTCTTCAAGCTCGGCTGCAACAGAAGCTCGAGACCGCCGATCTTCTCCAAGTCTTCAGTATAGAAATGAGATGTCTACGTGCAGGTAAAGAACCCTCAAACTTTCCTTGCTATACACCCACACACTCTCTCTCTCTCACATTCACCAAGGCTTTCCTATGTCTGTCTTTCTTTCTCTCCAGCTTTCTTATCTCTTTCTCCGTCTTCGTTTTTGTCTATTCATCTATCTAACTTCAGCCTATCTATCTATCATTTATCTTGCTATCTTTAATCTATCTATCTATAATCTAAGTATTTACCCATCTTTCTTTAATGTATCTATCCATCTATCTATCTATCCATTCATCTATCTGTCCTGTCTCTATCCATATCTGTATCTCGCCTGAGTTTCCTAAGACAGCAGCAGGAGTATCAAGCCTTATATGAGGGGTGTGCAACTATTTCATTTTCTCTACTTCTTCTTCTATTAGTTATTTTAACCTTCTCTCTCGCTCTCTCTTCATATCGATAGCAGGAATGAAGTTTCTGATGCGAGGCTTTCAAGTGGTATGACTCTCTTTTCTTTCTCTTTCTTCTTGCTCTTTCTCTCCGGTGTATGTACACCCCCCCGTCTGCAGTGGTGGCGATGGAATTGAATGGGATGCAAATTGACTTACCAAAATGGCGTGAACTCGAGAGAAACCTCCGACAAGAAGAAGAAATTGCGAAGAGAAATCTCGCAGACAAATTAAATGTGGATATCCATAAAGTCAACTTCAATTCACAAAAGCAGGTAAAAAAAAAGAGAGACAGAGACAGAGACAGAGAGAAATGAACAACCTAATGACTCTCTCCTTCTATCTATCTCTAATTTATCTATCTATCTTTATCTATCTATCTATGTTTAATCGATTTTCCTAGCTAGCGATCAAACATCCCTTCATTTAGTGAGAAAGAAAGAAAGAGAAAGAAAGATCAAATAGTATGTGTATGTGGATCTCATTTGCGGTGGAATAGCTCGGAGGGACAGCATTCGTGTGACTGCCTTCTTCTTCTCCTTCTTCTTCTTCGTCTCCTTCTTCTTCTTCTCCTTCTTCTTCTTCTCCTTCTTCTTCTCCTTCTTGTGATGCTGCGGATGAGAACGAAAGAAGTTGACAGACCCTCCTACTACCCCTAGTGTTACTTCTGTTGCCGTGGCTGTTCGTCTCTGTGTGCTTGTCTGTCTCATCTTCTTCTTTCTTTTCTCCTTTTTAAGGTGAGGAGAGAAGGAAGAAGAAGAAGTTGAGACGCATTTTGAGTAATTTCTTTGAGCTTTCAGCAGGCTGTTTTTCTTTCCTCTCTCATCCTTCTTTTCTTTCTAACTGACTTGACAAAGAAGAAAAAGAAGGAGAAGGGGAACTTTAGCAGAATACCATTCATGAGGGAGATGTCTACTTCAGCTGATCTTCTTCTTTTTCTTTCTTCTTCTCCTTCTCCTGTAATGACACTCTCTCTTTTTCTCCCCTTGTCTTGAGATGTAGATTGTTTTGTGTTCCTTGCATGTCTTCTTATAGATGCTAGACGCACTTCGAGCTTTAGGCATTCCTGCACCCCCTTCTTCTTCTTCTTCAAGAAGACTTTCTTCTTCTCGGAGACCGTTCCATCCAACGCCTTATTCTCCTGTTCCGTACCTTCACTCGGGTGTATATACACCTCCTTCTCTTCATAACTCTTCTCCTTTCTATTCTCCCGCGAGTGAGCCCCAACAAGAAGCAAAAGATACAGGAGAAGAAGAAGATGGTCTTCTAAAAGACACAAGCGACGGAACCCTAGCCAAGTTGTCACATTATCCAGCTGTACAGGCATTAAGAGACTATCGACGATCTACGAAAGCAATCTCCGCCTTTGTCGAAAAGCTTCCCCAGCATATCAATCCTATCACGGGTAAGAGGAAGAAAAGAACAAGACGAAAGAAAGATGAAAAGAAGAGCAGGAGAAGGAGAGAGGGAGAAAGGAGGAAAACAAGAGCACGAAGAATAGGAGATATGATAGGGAGAGAGGTGTATGTATAAGACCAGAGGAGAGATTGCTTTAACATACATGGGAAGGCCCTAGCTAGTGAGAGGAATAAACATGTATCTATATGCGTGTCTTCATACTAAATACATATGTATCTATATACAGGCATGTATATACATATAAATAGATATCTGTATATGGCTTATATTCATACGACTGTGTGTGTGTCTGTACGATGTCGCCTTGCCGTTCGTGGCTTGTTGACTTATGTTAATTAGACGAGCGCTTCTTCATTCTATCGGCCTTCTTATTATACACTGTGAAGATCTCTTTCTTCTTCTACATCTACACGCCTATCTATACCGATACATATCTATCTATCTAGAGATAGATAGTTAGATAAATTAAAGATAGATAGATAGACTTTGGTCGTCTTAAGCTCTTCAGGTTTGATAGATTGACCTTGACTCCATTATTTCATACATAAATGCATACCGACCAGTGTCTCTATATATCTATATCTATATGTGTATCTACAAGTGTATCCATCTATCTATCTATCTATATGTAAATGTATCTCTCTTTATACAGTAGCTACTTTTTGATAGTGTGTGGATGTGTATGTAGAAGTTCGTGTGACCGTTCCTGTATTGGTAGAGGAATTTTTTCTTTCTCTTCTCAACTTTTGATCTAACTTCTTCTCTTCTTCAAATAAGAGCCCTCACTGTCGAGTGTACATACATCGGAGACATCTATGAAGTCTCATATCTTTCTTTCCTTCCTTCCTTCTTTGACTTTCTCCCCCCCTTCTCGTCAAAGTCTCTCTTCTCGTCTCACTCCTCAACGCCTTTAAGTGACGCAAACGCACGTGTATATCTATCCACATCTATTGTCGCACCCTAGGCTAAATGGAAATCCTACACAAGTATGTATATATATATATGTATATGGATACGACTCCGGAATATACGAGTATCTATCTATCTATCCTTATATATATATATATGTATGTATACATATCTCGTTATGTGCATATTTTTGCTGTGTGTGTATGTGTGTTTGTCTCTCTCTCTGTATGTCTCTACGTATGTATATACATACATGTTGTCTGTGCATGCTCTATAACGAGTTGAAGAGAAAGATGGCGAGAAAGATAGAGATAGCGAGAAGGAAGAAGAAGCAGATGAAGATGAAGAGCCCTTTGATCTGTTTGCCTTTCTTCATGTCTGTCTGTGGGACCCCGACGTCGGTGTGGGAAATCCCTTCTTTTGTGTAGGGAAGATCCACTGCAGCCTCCATCAATGCGGCGCGGGAAGCGGTCGATTTAGCTGCGATTCACCGAATCTTCAGCAAATCCCAAGAGAGAAGAGATTTCGTGAATGCTTTATTCCTTCTCTATCATCTTCTTCTTCTTTTCGTGATAAAGGGGAAGAGGAAGAGGAAGAAGAAGAAAGAGGAGGAAGAAGAGGAACAAGGGGACATCGAAAAAGAAGAGAGAAGTACAAGTTTGTTATATCAGATTTCTCTCAGATTGAGTTAAGAATTGCAGCGGATCTTGCATGCGATGAGACCATGATTAAAGCCTATCAAAAGGTACCACGCACACTTAGCAGACCAAAGGAAACATATCAAAGAAAGGGAAAAGACTGAGAGAAGGTACAGATAGATAGATCGACAGATAGATACATAGATAGAAGGATACGTAGATGGATTACAGATGGATGGATACATTAAAGATAAATAGGTAGAAAGGTAGGCTAAAGATAGATATTGACGTGGACTGAAAGCGCGCGGAACCCCCCATTTTAGCGTCACTTTAGAGTCACTTTCCTTTTTTGATCTTTACGTCTTTGTGTTTCTTTTCTCCTTCCAAAAAGACAAACAGAAATCTTTCACGTGACGGGTTACACTTCTTTCTTTCTTTCTTTCCTTCCTCTTCTCCTCATCTCCATGGTGTATGTTCATCCCGAAAGATGTAGTTCTTCTTTTCTTGCAGTCGCCCCCACTCTTTTCTCATGATCGTTCTCTTCCTCCTCTTCTTTTTCATGTTGTTCTCTTTCTTCTCTTCCTTCTCTTTTCCTTCTTTCTTTCCTTCCTTCCTTCCTCCTTACTTTCTTCTTTCTTTCTTTCTTCTTCTTCTTCTCTTTCACTTTCTATTCTGTTTTAATCAGCCTGTGTTTCGATCTCTCTTCCTCCCATTTCTCTCTCTTTCTATCTCTTTTTATCTCTTTCTTCCACTTCTTCTTCCACTTTTTCTTTCTTTCTTTCTTTTCTTCTAGGGAGAAGATCTTCATCGTTTGACGGCGTCATTAATTTTGGAGAAGTCCTTAGATGAAATAAAGAAGGAAGATCGACAACTAGCCAAGGCCGTCAACTTTGGGTTGATCTACGGCATGAGCGTCGAGAGATTTCGGGCCTATGCAGACACGGCCTACGGGATCAAAATGTCTTTCAAAGAGGCGCAGACGTTCCATCGAAAATACTTCAGCCACTATAGAGGCATCACACGGTGGCACCAAACCCAAAAGGTCAGGATCAACTCAACCCAAAGACACAAAGAAAGAAGAAAAGAAAGAGAAAAAGAGAGAAAGAAAGAGAAAAAGAAGAAGAACAGGAGAACGGAGAAGAAAAGTGTTTGCATGCGTGGATAGAAAGCCCTGTATGTCACTATAAAGTGAAAGAAAGAAAGAAAGGAAGAAAGATTTTTCTCATATATAGATGGGAATAGAGAGAGACAAACATACTACGGAAATAGAAAGATAGACAGGGATACACATACAGATACATCTTTATGGATGGTATGATACATACACATCTATAGATATAGAAGATCTAGATAGATACAGATGCATACATACATATATATATATACATAGATAGGTATGTAGAGATATGTCGGTAGATATCTTTTTGTGTAGGAGTATTTTGTATGTGTGTATTGCCAGGATTGGGTGATGTGAAAGACTTTAGTTGGCGCAACTCTCCTGGCCGTTCGCTGTGACCTAAATAAGAGAAAGAGTGAGAAAGAAAGAGTGGGAAAGAGAGAAAGAACTCCTCTTTCTGTCTGTCGGTCTGTCTGTCGGTCTTTTCTTTTTGTTTTGTGTAGGTGGAGCATCCTCGCGAGACTCGAACCCGTGCAGGTCGTCGGGCGTTATTCGACCAATTCTCATTCACTAAATCTCTCAACTATCCTGTACAAGTCAGTCAGTCACTTTTTAAACAAAGAAAAGAAAAAGAAAGCAAGAAGAAGGAAGAAGAAAGAGACGGGGAAGAGAGATAGAAAGAAGTGTTAGATGGACAGACCTCTCTTTCATTCTTCTTCTTTTTGCTGTCTTTCTTTGTTTCTTCTCCTTCATTCCTCATTTCCTTCTCGTGATCTTTTTCTAGTTTGTTCTTCATATCAAAGGATAATTGACGATAAACTCTTCTGCTGTACATACACCTGAAAAGAAGAAAAAGACGAGTCATCGTCATTTCTTCTTCTTCCGCATTCTTCCACTTCACTCTCCTATTCTCCATACTCAACAAACTCCAACAGACATACAGAGAGTCTCCGTGTATGTGTAGATATGTGCATCTATACATGTATATACGTACATATATGTATATATATATCTATATATATATCTATATGTACTTTTTTGTCGGTTGAGGAGAGACTGAATGTACTTGCTGTTCATTTTGGTCTTACGTGTGCCGGCAAGGAGTTCCTTTACTTTTCTATTGCCTGCCACTATTCTATCTCTCCCGCCGTCTACATATCTCTCTTGACTACGTATCCACTACATGCATGCCCCTACTATACATATACATATATATATATTTATATATTATATATATGTATATGTATAATATGTGTATGTATGTGTGAATGAGATTCCTGGTAAGTTGTTGATGACCCATTCAGCGCGACAAATCGCACATACGCATACTGTACATAGATACATATAAATAGTATGCATATATATATATATAGATAGCCTACACAAAAGATGTATGTAAGAGATAAGACAAGAGAGAGGTATACAAAGAGATAGATGGAGAGAGAGAAGCATAGGCGGATGTAGAAGGACTTTGCTTTTCTTGATTTGTTCTGTTCTTTTTCTTCTTACTTTTGATATTTCATATCTTTTTTCTTTAGGGGACATCTGCAGATATAACAAAAGAGAGCTTGGCTCGTTTGCAGGAAAATCTCTCAAGAGTGGATGGCAAGTTGGTGATGTGTATTCACGATGAAATTATTGCGGAGGTCCCCGAACATAAGGCGAAAGAAGTAAGCCCATACACACATACACATACAAAGAAAAGACACAGATCTAACTGTCTATCTATCTCTAATCTATCTATCTATCTTTAATCTATCTATCTATCTATCTTCAATCTATCTATCTTTAATCTATCTATCTATCTATCTTCAATCTATCTATCTTTAATCTATCTATCTGTCTTTAATCTATCTCCACGTTTTCTCTTCTAATGATCCCTTCAGTCAAGCGCTTTCCTTTTCTTTCTTCCCTTCTTCTTTTTCTTCGTGTGTTTCTTTCTGCGTCTTATGTCGATCATTCTCGCATACTGTGACTAACTCATATATATATTTGTATATATAGGTACATATATGTGCATATATATACTTACATACATGTGTATATGTAGGTAGGATGTGATGCTGTCGCTGACGTGGTAGTGCTGTTAGTTTAGGTCAGTCGATTGTCTCTCTTCTTGCATGTAGAAACACTGCATGTGTCTCTAAGCGTCCACCTACTGCCCGATGAGGGGTGAAGTTCTTTGGCTCTACCTCCGTATCTACCGAGATACATGCCTGCATGCATACGTAGACATACATATATACATACACTCTCTCTCCGTATGTATACGTTGTAGTCTTAGGAAGTATAGTTACTTATTTGTTGCAAGACAAGCCGCTGGCAATTGAGAAGAACTAGAAGTTTCAAAGAACTAGAAGAGAACGACTAGATTTCTATCTTCTCTTCTTTTTCTTTTATCTTCTTTTTCTTGCCTTTCCTGTTTGTCTTTTCTCTTCTTAGGGCTTAGATCTTCTTGTGAAGACGATGGAAGATTCGGGAAATAAATTTCTCCGTTACGTCCCTTGTGTTGCTGACGGCGCTATTGCAGACTCCTGGGCTGACAAGCCATAGCTAGCTAGCTAGCTATAGACACACTTCGAGCTGCCAAGCTAACTTATTGTCAACGTGTGTCTAACCTTTGAAAACGACGAAATCTCAGTAATAAAGAGCACCGCGCTACCACCCTGGTGACGTACTAGTCATCCTGTCCTTCTCTAGACACGTCTACATGCACAGATCTATATACAGATAGATGTGAATACATGTGTGTATGTATGTATAGATAGATATACATTGGAGTTTGCTCCTCGCCAATCTTTTCTTCTTTCACATTAAAAGAGGCCCAGCTCCCCTCTCTCCCTCCTTACTCTCCTTCCTTGTCAGTTTCAAGTTTCTGTTACGATCCCTGGTAAATCTCGAGAAACGTTTTTCTTTCTTTCTTTTCTTCAGTGCCTGACGTTCTTTCATATCTCTCTTGTCATGCTTGTAGTTGTCCTTCCCTCATAGGAATCTCAGGGATAGTTGGTATGTTAGTTTGTCTCTCTGGAGTCTTCTTCGTTTCGCCTTTGTTGTTCTGAAGAAAGATGAAAAGAAGACGTGTCAGCGGAGGAATCGAGAGAAAAAAAAAAGAAACGAAGAGAGGTTCTTTTGAAAGAAAGAAGGAGAACAGGAACTCTTCTTCTTTCTAAAGCCGTGCATAGAGAGAGGAAGAAACAAAAGACAGTAGCCTCTCTTGCTATATCCTTAATCGCATCCATCTCCCCTCAAGGACTGACCTGTTGAAAGTTCCTTTTTCCTGGTGTACATACACCTGAAAGTGGTTGTGGATTCTTTTTATATCATGGATATCCTTTATTGCTCTTTCTTTCTTTCTGTCTCCCTTCTCTCTCTGCGCATCTATCTATCTACCTTTCTATTTGCATAGCTTCTCTTCAAAGTCCTGGCCGTGTCATATTACACGTATTTCAGCTAGGCCGCGTTGTAGAATTTCTTTTGTTCCTCCTTTCTTTCTTTTGGGAGGATGGTCGATAGAAAAGTGTTTGAAGTGTCCGATATCCAGGTCAAACAGAAAAGTTGTTCCTTTTTAGATGTAGTTTAGGGTTGAAGAAGAAAGAAAGTTTTGATCTTCTTCTTTCTTCATCTGAAACTTGTCAGCTAAGTCAAAAAGCCTTTTCTTCTCAAGACAGTTGAAAGACTAAGACAGCTACCTTCCTCTCCGTCAGGTGTATATACACACATCCTGCATGCAGGTGGTGGCAAACAAAAGAGAGACACTTAGAAAACTAACATCTGCCTTCTTCACTTGTCTTCTCTATCTAAACAGATATCTATCTATCTACCCATATACATATACATATCTCTTCTTTCTCTGTGTATCTCTACATATCTATGTCTATCTAGTAGGAGCGATGTAGGGCTGGTCAAAAGGGGCAACAAGGAGGGAGGATAGAGAGAAGGGCTATTTTCTTCAACTTATTCTTCTCGTAGACAAAAAGAAGAAAATGATAGACTTTCTCTCCGGGTATCTATGCATGGATGATAAATGTAGTAGAATAGGAATACTACGAATGACACGATGGAGAAACCTCTCGTTGTCTTCTTCATTGTCTCTCTACATGCATGCATCGACCTAGCTATCTACCTATCTATTTACGTGATCTATCTATCTTTCTCTCTATGTAGAATACAGAGAAAACTCCCAAGACTTGCAAGACGAAGCACAGGGCGACTACAGCTAACAATAGAAGTCGTGATAAAGAGCATGCATGCATGCATCTTGGCTCTTTCTTCCTCTCAAATCTCTTGATAGTGCTCCAAGCCAAGTACTCCCCAGCCTTTCTTCTTTTCCTTCTTCTACTGTAGACATGACTCTTACCGAATGGCACACGAGACGAAATAGACTAGAACCCTCCCCGCTCCTACTATGAGTGAATTCCCCTCTCTTCTTCATCTTTTGCTTTGGTTTTTTTTTCTTTCTCTTCTTTTTTGCTCATCCATCCCCATCACTCATTCCCCCGTCACTTGCCTTACCAAAAGCACAAGCGAAGAAAAAGAAAAAAAAGAAGAAGAAGAAGATAACTAGAATAGTAAGAATACACATAGAAATCCAGCAAAGGTTGCCCAGTCTCTCTCTCTTTCTTTCTCTTTCTCTTCTTCTTCTTAGGAGCAGGGGTGCATGCATCATGATAAGAAGTAGAATTATCGTCATAATGGATTCATCCGCTTTTTCAGAAAAGAAGAATGAATGGTCTCTCTCCTCCTCCTTTCAAGAAGACAAAAAGAGAAAAGAAAAATAGAAAAGAGCCATCGACAAAAAGAACAAGAAGAAGAAAAGGAAGAAAGGAAAGAAGGAAGAAAGGGGGGAGGAATCCCAAATCAAGATCATCGTCGTAAAAAGAATAAAAAGCTTTTCAACGAAAACAATACCTTGCTGCTGCTGCTGCCTCTTCTTCTTCTTCCTCGCTTCTACACATGCATAGACAGACATACATATACAGACATATATATACATATATATATATATATATGCATATATGTATATGTACACCTCCCCATTCTTTTTCATGTAGGGATGTATTGCTGTGGGATGAAGAGAGGGGCACAAGAAGGAGTTGAAAAAGAAAAACCGAAAGACGACTCCTTCACCCACCTCTGCTAGCTAATAAGAAAGAAAGAAAAGAAAAAGAGGAAGAAAAAGAAGAGCAGCAACAACAGCCCCACCCATACGTCAACTACTACTAATACTATGATGATGACTAGGACCATCCATACTGATACTGCTGGTAATGCTAATCCTAGTGCTTCTTCTACTACTACTACTACTGGGGGTGAAGATAGGAGGAGGAGTAGCAGTAGTAGTGGACAGATTCACAGGAGAAAGGAATGCAGCAGAGACCAGAAAGAAAACAAGCACCCCTCCTCTTCCTCCTTTTCTTCTTCTTCAAAAAGAGAGAGAAAGAAAAAGACAAAGAGGTCATCTTGGATACAAATCAACTTGGGAGGCGAGGCGAGAACAGAAAAAAAGAAAAGAAGGAATTCCATTCACAAGAAAGAAGAAGAAAGAAGAAAAGCCAAAACGTTCTTCTTCTTTTTCTTTGTGTGTTAATCTTCACCCTCCTCTTCATCTTGGCATTGAAAAGAAAATAAAAATGCTCTTCCTATACTAAATATCTATCTTTAATCTATCTTTAATCTATCTATCTATCTTTAATCTATTCATCTATCTATCTACCTTTAATCTATCTATCTATTATCTATCTATACGTACTTCTATCCATGTCTATGTACCTATCTATCTAACTATCTATCATTGTATCTTTGAGGTGTCTCGAAATCTCTCTCTCTATGTTCGAGAGAATAGAGAAGTCATTGGATATGCCATTGGTGTGGCTAGATACTTATGCTCTTCTTGGGTGTGAATAATCCTCAACAGAACAGAAAGGACAGGGTAAGAGACTGGAAATTTTCTTCACAAATTCTCTCCTGTCTTCTTCTACACTTCCACTATGTCTAAATTGGGTCATATATTCTGTCAAAATATACATCAAACGCCTCTCTCTCTTCATTCCTTCTGAACTTTCCTCTTTTTCTTTCTCTGCCGCAGATTAGAAGAAGAAGAATAGGAGAAGGAGGAGGAGTGGGAGGAGGA
>NW_027153580.1:0-401 GCF_002600585.1 Cystoisospora suis
CTTGGCCTCAAGTGTCCCCTCTTGTTGCTCGTCCAACACCTTGGTACTGGGGCTCGTTGCGTGGTTAGTGCTCGCTTGTTCTTTGCTTATGCGACTCAGTTCTCGTACGTGGACCACTGAGTCGTGCGTTTGTCCTTGAAACGCGGTGATCGGGCTTCGTCTGGCCCGCTTGGTGCCTCTCCTGTGCTTCTTGCGTGCCGTGCGATTGTCAGGATTTTACAATCCTGCCCTGATCGTCATCAAATATTGCCCTATTTTTAAGAATGACGATCGCTGTGAGAACGCACCGATGCTGGAAAGACTAGGTCAGGCCGAGATAAGGAAACCAAGAGGCAGTCTACGACCTCCTTGGACCGGAACAAGAAGTAAGGAAGACGGACAAAGTCAACTAAGCCAAAACG
>NW_027153581.1:0-437 GCF_002600585.1 Cystoisospora suis
GCGACCCGGGCCGATATACATCGGATCGACCGGGCGAGCCGCCGTCAGGCCCGCATTGCTTCGGATGCGGCCAAAGAGGACACATGGTGGCCAGCTGCCCGCTTAAGGGCGCAAAAAACTAGGTTCTCGGCGTGAACGGGGGGGCCGCGTCGAGCGCAGGAGCAGACCTCCCCAACTCAAGGGCAACGTGAAGTACTCTAAGACGATCGAGTCGCGGCCAGATGCGGCCGTTTCAAGCGCTAAGGCAGAGAGCAGAAGACCTAGTGAGTGCAGTAGGGTGCCGAACGTGCTAATCTACCCTAGCAGTACCGTGGAAGTGCCGTTTGTGATGACTGTACAGAGCTGCGGAAAGCTACCAGAAGAACTGCGTACCAAGTACGAGGCCGCCAAACACAATAGGGCCGGCCAGTGCGTGCCAAGGGACGCCACAGGAGTGG
>NW_027153582.1:0-2737 GCF_002600585.1 Cystoisospora suis
CTGCGTGTGCGGGATCGCATCTGTCCGACTGGTACAGTGGTTGGGCAGATGCGATCCCGCACACGCAGGCGTGCTCCGGTGTAGGCCCGGACTGAGGACTGCAAAATCGCGTCCGACTTGCTCCGACGTCCAGCGCGCACGTAAACGAACGCTTGCGCAAACCTGCAGGCGTACGTCGCGACCCGGGTAGTGACACAGCTGCAAGCACATGCTGGAAAGCGCACCCTTCTTCCGTGCGGTCCCGAGAAGTGGGAGAGTCTGTTATGAAAGAGGCATCATCTGGTGGCATTCTGCTAACAGAATATGAACGCCCCGGGGACCCCCCGAAGCCAACCGGTGCCGGCACTTTAGGAGACGCAAATCTACCGTGTACAGCGACAACCCCTTGCTCTTTCCCAGATCGGCAACCAGAAGCTGCTGACTGCGGGGCAGGGCCGCGAAGAATGCTAAAGGCATGAGATCCGCGGCGAAGAATGCTAAAGGAGTGAGACCCCAGTGAGGACCTACCGCGAGGTTCGCAGTCTACAGGTTCTTCAGAGGTCGCGGTGCGAGGACTGTAAAAACACTCCTCTCCGTGAGCACTGTCGTCGACAGAGCTGCGGTAAATTTGGTACGGGGCCGAAGAGTGGCAATCCATATCCTGTTCGGGGGATGTGGTGTGGAAATCCGCAGACAGCGCGATCTCTTCTCCCGCCTGACGCGACGCTTCCCTCAGGTTAAGGGACTGCAACGACACCGCTGAACTGGCTGACGCGTCAGCAGGAGCGCGATCCAAAGAGAACGCCGGAGTTCGCCTCTCGGCCACGCCAGCATCCGGCTGCCCTTCCTGTGAAGACAACTCCGTGGGGCGGTGCCTTGCAGGTCTTCTTTTCGGTCTCGTCTGACGGAACGGACCAACGCAAGTTTGCACGGGGGTCTGCACACATCCCGTGGTCGGCAAACACGAGCCATCCGCGTTACCGTGGGCTGACTCCGGCGGCATAGAGCATCTCACCCTGGGAATTGCCATGCTTTCATTGCATTCAGGGATGCGAGGCCGGGTACCATGCTTGGAAATACGAGGTTGTAGATGCGCCAAACGCGGTGGACAAGCCCTGGGCGGGCCCTTGCCGCCCGCATCTGCTGTGCGTTTGATCGAGTCGTTAGTCCTGGCAGTTGCGCCACTCGCACAAACAGAGAAAAACTTTCAGGCTTCCTCCAACAAAACGGAGAGGGCACTTCGTTGGATGGATGGCATGTGCATGTGGTGTGCCCGCCGGTCTTCTAGAAGCACGCGTAGCTAGGTTGCTCGTTTTCCCCGAACAGGGCAGCGTTTCCCTGCATGCGCCCGTCCCTCAGAGCTAGAGGGTTCGGTGAGGAAGACAGAATCACGAGCGACTTCAAGGAGCGGGGTTCCAGGGGTTGCAGTGTGACCAGAGCAGCTGTTTCCGACACCAGGAGACTACTCGCCAGTCCACACCACAGGGAACGAGAAGATGTGAGGCGGTTTTTGGTAGCGCCCTACTCTGTTTCGCGCTTGCCCCGGTCTCGACGGTGACAAGCCTGGGTGTGACTGATGCCAAGACCCAGGAATTCCCACCTGCCTGCATCATACCGAAGGCTTGTAAGGATCACTGAGATCCGCGTACGCTCTCACGCAGTCCAATGGGGGGCGGGGGGGAACGAGACCCAGGTCACCGCTCGTCGCGACAGAACGACGCTACCTCTAGCGCCGGCCATGGGTGTAACAGACCTACGCCTAGAAGTAGAACTCCTGGCCAGTCGAGTGCACCCTCCGCAAGGCAGCAACCGTAGAGTGAAAGAAATGATCCTATCTCGGCATCCGGCCGTCGCAGTGTTGCTTAGTCCTGGCCGCACGAAATTACTTCCACGGCCAGCTACGCGATATTACCCTATCAGGAGGAAGTGTTGAACCCGGGAGCGCCGCTGGCCAGAGACTTCACTCTTGCCGCCAGAAAACTCGGTTACCCCGAAGTCAGTCGTGAGTCGGCTCAGCAGGCAGGCCGGATCTCGGCAACCTGATTGTTGCTAGGCGTAACCGTGTCAACCCCGGTCTGAGCGCGTGTTTAATCAGAACCACCGCACCAGGACTTGTTCATCAGTCGGGAGTAGAGTCAGTTGTGGTGTCAACAGGAAGGAGCAGAAATAATGGTCCTTTGCCACACAACACTTAGGAGAGGCAACCGCCACGTCGTTACTCTCAGTCACTCTCTAACCGTGGATTCCACATTCCGCAACTGCTCCCTCCTCGGAAAGCCGCGAGGGAAAGAAAAAAAAAGGAAGTAAGAGGGACGGACACAAACAGCCAACTTGCAACGTAAGCGAAAAACCCTCGACGGTTCTTTCTCCACTGTTCTACATCTTTATTCCTAATTTCTCTTTTTCTCCTCATTCGGTGTCCCCTGGAAAGCCTCTTCTCTGGTCTTCTTCAACTCCGACTTCCGGTCTGGGCTTGCCCCGGGCCCGTTCCGAAAGCTGGGCCGGCATCGGAGTTGTCCCTCCTGTTATCGCCACGGTCTTGCGGTGCGTCACGGGTCCGACCGGACAACCTGCAATTAACCGGTAGACTACCACCTAAATGAAAGTCTACCGGTTGGTGATTTACGGCTGCAGGCCAGCCACGGATCTCTCTGGTGAGCGGGTCTGGCTTTCTGACTGGTTTCATCATCTCCGCCGCGCGGGGGTTACAGCTTTAGCTGTTGCGGCCTCCGGCCTAGCTGTTACGGCCACCGGCGGG
>NW_027153583.1:0-21612 GCF_002600585.1 Cystoisospora suis
CCGGCGGCACGACCGCCCCTTGTGTATCCTGACATACTGGCTAATCTCGTCTCAAGTGCTCCCTAAGTGCCAGGTCGAACCTGTAGCACGGAGCCCAAATCTTGAGAACCGTGACAATGTGGTAGCCGATGCCTTAAGTAGAAGGCCAGACTTCGTGGGTAATGTGTGCGTGACGAGAAAAAAGGAAGTGCGTTTAACTACTGAAGAAGCAAGATGGGCGGAACAATATACGAGATGTACCGACTTTGGGACAGTACTAAGGCAGTGCAAGTCTCAAACAGAGAGTGAGGGAAAAGGGAAATACGTACTCCACGAAGGGCGTCAATATGTGTGGGAGAATCGTTATTTGTGGGTAGAAACCAAGTCGGGATGGCGTGTCTGTGTACCGGGTACAGAACTACGCAGGGAAGTGTGCGTACATTCGCACAATCATATATTGGCGGGACATCCTGGCGTTGAACGTACGCGAGCCGCCAATCAGGCAAATATTTTGGTGGCCAACCATCGACCGAGACGTCGAAACGTTCGTCAAGTCGTGTGTACCGGGTGCAAAGGGCAAATCGTCCCACTTGCGTACACGGGGTGTGTTACAACCATTACCCATACCAAATATGCCGTGGGAGGAAATTGCTATGGACTTGATCGTAGGTTTACCTAAGACCAAAGAGGGATGGGACTCTATCTTAACAATCGTGTGCCGTTTAACTAAAATGGCGCATTTTGTTCCCACCCGTCAGAGCGCCTCCGCTGAAGAAATCGCAAATCTGGTATTGCGTGAAGTCATCCGTTTACATGGAGTGCCCAGTGCTATTGTGAGCGACCGTGATACACGTTTTACAAGTGAGGTGTGGAGAACCATGTGTAAACGTTTATGCATCGAACAGAAAATGTCGACGGCACACCACCCTCAGACGGATGGTTTAGCCGAACGTACAAACCAAACGATTGAACAGATGTTGCGTTGCGCGCTTCTCGGCGACGATACGAAGTTGGCTGAATTACTTCCCCTGCTAGAGTTCGCTTATAACAGTTCCGTTCGAACGAGCACCAGAGCTACTCCTTTCGAATTATTATATGGATTTACGCCCTGCAAGCCTTCGTGTAAGACGTTTGCTATTCCAGGTACTCATGGGAAGTTAAAATTTCCCTGGAAGGCGCACATTCAGGTCCAGCGTGCGAAGAGAAAACTCAAGAAGGCTCAGGAATATGAGAAGCACTATGCAGACCGCAGACGAAGAGATGTTGAATTTTTGCAAGGACAGGAGGTGTGGCTCAACACGACAAACCTTACCTTGGACGGAGAATCCAAAGCGTTGAAGCCCAAGTTTATAGGGCCGTACAAAATACTCAAGATAAATGGCAACTCAGCAGCGAAGCTAGAACTCCCCAAGTCGATACTAATACATCCGGTGTTTCATGTATCACTACTTGCGCATGTAACGAAAGAGCGGCACGAATTTAGAAGAACTAAGCCAATGCAAGACCAGTTAGAGAACCAGGAGTATACCATCGAAGGAATTCTCAACCACAAGGGAGAAGGAGAGACGAAGCAGTACTTGGTTAAATGGACAGATGGGAGTACTTCATGGGAACCCGAAGAGAATTTGCAGGGGGCGAAGGAAACCTTACGGAAATACTTACGTGGGATACACAAAGCGCAATCGTCGAAAGGGGGAAGGAGAGTGTGAGGAACGAACCTCACATCTCGTAAGGTTCTTTTTCGAAGGGGGAAGGGATGTCAGAGGCGTAGCCTCTGTGTCAGCTGAGGGCTGCGAAGGCAGCCTAACAAGGAATGTCTGAGAGCAACTTGGGAAGATCGAGTAGACGAGGAAAGAAGATTACCGCGAAGGAGCAACGGAGTAAGGCGATGGAAGTGGAAATACTACGAAGCAGAGAAAAAAAAGAGAGAAGAGATTGTGTGTAGAATGGTATCCCCAGCAGGAAAAGGACTATTTTCCCCTCGCTGGAGTGATAGAAGGGTGATTTCCGTGAGAGGGTGACTAGGGTCACCTAACCGTGTGAAATGAGTCAGAATTCTGTCAGAGACGACAGAGAGTGTCTGTTCACTTAAAGTGGAGTCAAGTTTCTGGTGTTGCCTGTGTGGCAGTGATCCCTGTGTGGAGAAACGACGAACAATGAGTGTGATGGAACAGAAACTGTCGATTGAACTTACTACGATTAATTCCCTATGTGTTTGTCGTGAGAGAGTGACTCAAACGGGGCTGAGTGTCGTTCGCGCAAGAGAGTTGCGAGCAGTGAGAGGAGAGTACGGATTCTAGGGAATCCTAAGAAGTTGCGAGGAATTGATACGTTCATAAATGTTTTCCGTTTTTGCGTCGACATGGCGCTACGCGTACACGCAGAGTTGCAGTCACCCCTGCTTCCGTGAGGACCTCCCGTAGCCCCCCTCCATTGTGTTTCACTCAACATAAGTTGAGATCCCCGGAGAGGAGCCACTCTCCGCCTTCCCGCAGCTGGGAGCGTTTCTTCGGACCCCCTCCATCCGCTGCGTAGGTAGTGTTGGGGAATGTAAGGAACAGAGGCCTCCTAGAGGGAGCTGGCCATGCTAGTTCGGCCCAGAGTGTAACAGGTGTGCGTGCTCGAACCAGCGTCCTAGGGTTGCCTCCCCTCCTTACATCCACCAATCATTACAGTACCCTTCGCAAGGCAGCGACCGTAGAGTGAAAGAAATGATCTTATCTCGGCAGCCGGCCGGCGCAGTGTTAGTTAGTCCTGGCCGCATTATATTACTTCCACGGCCAGTTAGCGATATTCCCCTATCAGGGGGAAGTGTTGAACCCGGGAACGCCGCTGGCAAGAGACTTCACCCTTGCCGCCAGGAAACTTGGCTATCCCGAAGTCAGTCGTGAGTCGGCTCAGCAGGCAGGCCGGATCTCGGCAATCTGGTTGTTGCTAGGCGTCACCGTGTCAACCCCGGTTTGCGCGCGTGTTTACTCAGTGCCACCGCACCAGGACTTGTTCATCAGTCGGGGCTAGACTCAGAGGTGGTATCAACAGGAAGGAGCAGAAATAATAGTCCTTTACCGCACAACACTTAGGAGAGGCAACCGCCACGTCGTTACTCTCAGTCACTCTCTAACCACGTGGATTCCACATTCCCCAACTGCTCCCTCCTCGGAAAGCCGCGAGGGAAAGAAAAAAAAAGAAAACAAGAGGGACGGAAACAAACAGCCAACTTGCACCGTAAGCGAAAAGACCTCGACGGTTCTTTCTCCACTGTTCTACTTCTTTATTCCTAATTTCTCTTTTTCTCCTCATTCGGTGTTCCCTGAAATGTCTCTTATCTGGTCTTCTTCAACTCCGACTTCCGGTCTGGGCTTGCCCCGGGCCTGTTCCGAAAGCTGGGCCGGCAGCGGAGTTATCCCTCCTGTTATCCCCACGGTCTTACGGTGCGTCACGGGTCCGACCGGACAACCTGCAATTTACCGGTAGCCTACCACCTAAATGAAAGTCTACCGGTTAGTGATCCACGGCTGCAGGCCAGCCACGGATCTCTCCGGTGAGCAGTTCTGGCTTTCTGACTGGTTTCATCATCTCCGCCGCGGGGGGGTTACAACTTTAGCTGTTGCGGCCTCCGGCCTAGCTGTTACGGCCACCGGCGGGCCGTATTCCAATTGCTGCCTCTCGGGGTGAAACTGGTCCACCGACCCGTAGCGGCGATTGCTGTCAGGAAGGACGTCTCTTGGCACCACGAAAGAACCCTTCTTGACACCAGGCTCGGTCCTTGTTAGTCATCCGGAGGAGCACTCCGTGACATCTACACACATGATCGCCGCCACCGAGCAGGAAAGGCGCGTCTACTTGAAGCGGCGCTGAGCTCGAACTACCGATACAGGCAAGCCCGGCGCCTCGTAGGCAACTCCTGGGCGTCAGGAGGATGCCAACTTCAGGAGAGCGGTAGGAACGTGTAGTCTGGAGAACTTCTCATTGCGGCGAGATCTCCGTGCCTCGCCCGCCTCTCCACGGGTGTTCCCCAACCGGCGAAGTTTCGAAACACCGAGCACCTGCGGCCGATCCTGTACCAGCTGCGCACCCTAGCGTTTTCTCGGAGGAGAGGATCCAGCACCTGTTGGCCCGTTCGGGGCGTGCAAGTAACCTCTTGCCACGGATACACCAGCTTCGGTTCGGCCCACTTAGATGTGTAGCCTCCTTATGGCGCCTGGCATCGCAGCCTTTTCGGAGTTCACTTGCCATTTCAGCCTCGGTGAGCAGCAGAGTGCTTGTTGTTCTACCGGCTCGCATATATTTTTGCGGGCGGACGAATTACCGCCGTGGCGTGGCGTTGGTGTCGGATGCCAGCGTACTCTTTGCGGCCACGGAAGGGCGTCGTCACACCCCATCTGCCAAGCAGTTCTCTGCTGTGCGTTTCCAGACACAGCGAAGGCGCGACGGACTAGCCGTGGGAGACCAGCGGCAGCGTCCCCGACGTCGCCGTCACAGGAAGTTCTCGACCGCGACAGAATTCATCTTCAAACGCAACTTATTTTCCGTCCTTTCTGCCTTTTACGCGGTACGCAACACTTCGAGCACTTTTCCTCGCGGGGCAACTGGGGTGTTTCTTGTCGCGCCGGCTTGTAGGACAGAACCTTGGCTGAGCACGGCCACGAGCTAGCTCGGGGTTTGACTTCCTCTATCGCTTCGAGGTTGATCTCCCGAGACGTAGCGCAACCACACTCCGTACTTTTGTCGTGCTCATGAGGGTACACGAACGTATATTGTTTGGAGTGATGTTTTGTACCCATCTCCTTGAACAGACCGCCTGGCTTGCCTGCCGCTTCGGTGGGACTTTTCGCTCCGGCTATGTTTGACGGGAATTCGTCCTTCCAGTTTTTCCCTCCACTCTTTTAGCGGGTTCCCCAAACAACTGTTTCCCCCGCCTTTTCATTTCCTTTACTTCTCTCCTCTACACTGCGGTGGACTGCTCGTTACCAGCCAGAGCTTGCGTAGGACTCGGTTTCCAGCTCAAACGTTCCGTTCGCACCAGACCTTCAGTCTGGCCATATTGGGTTCGTATTCTTTTCTATACTACACTCGGAGCCATGGGAAACGCCTGCCAGAGCTGTTGCGGCGACTCTGTGGAGACTCAGATGGAGATCGAGGCCCCCGAGGCTGCGGGCAAGGGAGGTCGACCGAGCGGAGGTGCACGCGAAGACATCACCAAGAACTATACACCCGACATGCTTGTTAAGCTTCAGAATGGCTTCCACATTGACTTGATCTTACAGGTTCGGCCTTGCCTGATTGTGTAGAATAGAGTCCTCAAATCATCTTGCATTGTTGTCGTGGTCCACTGACTCGATTGCTTGTGAGAGTGTGCCACTGGAGTGTAAAGAGCTTGTACCTTGTTGCATGACTTGCGCAGAGTTACCCCTGGTATGTCATCACAGGTCTTCCGCTTCCACTCAGATATGGGGGGTGGACGTGTGTAGCCTTGTACCGTTAAAAAGATACCGCCAACAGCGAGCAGACGCACCGTCCGTTTTGTGTTCATTCTGAGTGTTGGTCCGAATGCGTCCACGTGGAGGACCTGTAGTGGTGCCACTGCACACAAGGAACTGGCGAAGCGGACCTGTGTCGCAACATGTAAAAGGGATCCCGAAACCTCAGAAGCGCATCCCTTGCTCCCCTGTTGCGCCATGTGTTCAGAGACAGTTGACTTTTCTTTTGTTTGCGTTCCTTGATTGTCCCCGTTTTCAGGACAAATCTCGACTGGATTGCGTGGTTAAGCTCTTGCCAGACAACTCGGGAATCGAACTTTCTTGCGACCGTAAATCCCGCGTCATCAAATTCTCTGACATTCGGACTGTACTTTACACTCCTGAACAATTGAAACGTGTCGATTACTCCGCGGGAATTTCCGGTACCGACTACTGTGTCGCTCTCCATTTAGCGGCGTCCGGCAATTGCATTCCCCTTTTCTTCGCCAACGCATCTGATCGCGACTGCTTCGCCACTACGGTGGAAAAGCTGCGCAGTTCCCCGTCAGCCTGAGAAACGGAGGGCGGCTCGGACTGAAACGCAAGCGAAAGAGTCTTCCTACTGCTCACCTACCGTGGACCGTGGATGGATGCATGTCGTCCACGCATAGAAAATATGCACGCAACGCTTGTGTCTGAGCTATAGCGCCTAGAAACCTGAAAGAGTTGGCAGTACTGACGGTTCGGAGAAAGTACAATGACAAGCGGGAAAGGTCTCAGGTGAGTCGGCTGCTCCCTGGTATATGCTGGCGAGAAGGACGGAGAGTTTTTAGTGGCTCGATGCCTTTTTCCAAGAGATCAGACCCTCTGGGTGAGAGAATGCGGGGAAGTGCGCTTCGCGGGCTGCCCGCGAACTCGGACAGGGGACGGAGATAGTACACTTGTGCGTGTAAGTGCTTCGAAGAATCGTCAAAACTATTTGCACAACGATCATGTAGTTCCGTGCCTAAATGTACGAGAGAAGGTGGCGCGGAATTTGCCCAGTCATCGCCATGGACGGGTGACCAAGTGGGACTCCTGAAGAAGTCCGATCTCCTTTCGCGATGCGAGCCGCCCACCGCTGACCCGTCGTGCAGGACAGAAAGAGCAAGGTATGGTTTTGCTACCCAGGTCTAGGGCGGTCACTTTCACTTCCACTGTAAGGGCCCGAAAGACGAGAAGATCCACCTGGTTCGGCTCAGACTGTCCTTAGACGCTGTCCTGTTAGTTCGTTGTGCGAAGTGAGTCACACCTCCGGAGCTGAATTTTAGGAAGTCGCCTGGAGCGGTTACGCTCAAAGTGATACTTCATGTCCACGTCAGCAACATGAACAGTCCAGATACCGGGTACTTTATTTTTGCGTGTCTGCGTCTCTCACATTCGCAAACGTGCTGGAACGGCGAGCCGGACGCGCTACGGATATGGTTTGTTCCAATTCTTCCTGCTGGTGTGACGGTTCACGGAGTTCCTGTCAAAGTATCTTTTCCCTCCTGGGCTACTGGGCGTCCGTGGGAAACCTGTGCTCGTGCTGAAGTGGTCATGGCTTTCGACCTCCCGTGACCTGCGGTTTCCAGCCGGGCCGTTTCATCGGGGGAACTTCTCTTCTCTGTCTTCTGCTGAAGTTTCGGAAGTGTCTCTCCCTGTGGCCTCCTCTAACCTCCCTCTCTTTGATCCCGCTTACCGAGAAGCAGCCCCTCAGACAGGGCAGGTCCCGTGAGGACAAAAGCCAATCGCTCTCAGTACTTCTGCGGTCAGAGGGACTTGCTGAGCGAGACAAAATACGGATGTAGACACTCAGACACGAACACGCTCCTCAACGGCGTTTGTTACTTCTCGGAGAAAGGCTTCGGAAGACAGAAGCACGTCATACGCTCGTGACACTACTGCTTGGTAATTGCCGGTGAAGACCGGACATGTCGCAAAAACTATCCTTACAATGTCTCGTCTTTTCTGTCGAAGAAAAGTCACGTCGATCTCTTTCTTGGGCCGCGAGGGGGTGGACTCCCAGGCGTGCGACAGCGCCGGAAAAGTGGGCGGTCTCCGTTCACACAAGCTCGGCAGCAAAACAACCTACAGGCAGCGTGCGGCTTTTAAATCGCCTGGTGTACTACGCTACGTCCGCTAGTTGAACTAAGAGCCAGCAAAAACCAAACTTCTCCAGAGAGGAATGGCTCCCAAAAACCTGGCGGTGTAGTCTGGCCCGTCGGGGGTGTCTACAGCCGGCAAATTATTTACTTGTGTTAACTTTCCTAAAAGCGGCTTCTGGTTGGACCGGATTGTCCCATGAAGACAACTTCATACCACTGAATCGTTTTAGGGTCTACCCGAGAGAAGCGTTGCTGGTCACGAGGAATACCACTCAGGGAATCAGAGGTAACACGGTAGTACTGTCGTCGCCTTTTCTCAGGGCTGCCACATGAGACGCCTTTACAGTACGCAAAGGAGTGTGACTGGATGCGCTTAAGAGGGTACGTGGCCGCGACCACCGTTACCCAGGGGTAAGTACGGAACTATCAACACCTGCTGCATATGGAGTGTTCTCCAATTTTGTGCTCTGACTGTCCTGGTTTCGGCTTATGCCGTAGCTTGCCTCGTGGCTGATGTCGGGAGTCTTCCCGCCATGCTCGTCCTGCCCCTCCACTTAGACTCGGCCGCTCTTCTGGGAACGATTGAAGTAGTCCTGATCCATTCTCTATATTTTAGGACTCTTTTCAAGCATCCCTGAGGGACTCGCGCGACTTCGCTAAAAAGTCTCTGAATGCCTATGTCTGCCGGAGTCACCCCGTGCTCGGCGTTTCTCTTAGCCTGTATCCTTCACACCATAGACTGTATGGCGTCGTGGTTTCCCGAGGCAGCCGTTGTGGCTCGACTGCCGCGAGCCGAACCAAGAATGTGTCGGATATAGAGTGAGTCAGTTGGAGAGACAAAAGGTATGGTGCGGCTTCTTTCCACGTTTCGGTCTACGATATTCTGTCCCACTTGCCAAGGCGAAGTGCCTTGACTTCCTCGGGCGGGGGGCTCGCATTCTGGAGCCAGGCGTTTCGTCCGATTGAGATCAAAAGGGCCGTTAATGCTGGCCGCTTACTCTTTTCAGTCTAGTATTCGGCTAGATGCCTAGCCTCGTGGTCGGGCAGATAGCCGCGCACAGGTGGCGCTGTCCGCAAATGGACTTTCACGAGAGAAACCCAAACAGCGAATCGGAGTCACCTTAAACTCCTCGACACTGGCAGCCGCGTGAAGGCGTAAGCAAACGGGAATAAGGGTGGAACTTTTTCCCAGACAGTTTGATTAGCGGCTGCACAGCGTCCGTTCTGCAGTGTGGGTTCTCCTTACTGCGCAACACCATCTTGCATGCTGGCCAGCAATCTTAGGCTTTGAGACCCAGAGCTGTCGGCACCTCGGTGCTCAAACTAGTTGCCGGTCCTGGTGCTGCGAGACTGGCATTCCCGCCATCTCCGCTGGTGAATGCAGAATGCTCCAGGAACCACTACACTAGGAATAACGGCTTGAGCTTTCCCGATAGTTCCTATTGACGGGAAGGTTTGGCACCTCGATGTCGGCTCGTCCCACTACCTATGACGACCGAGCGGTTCAGCTGACCCTGTTTTGCACGACGGAGTCAGCGGAAACAGCTCTCGGAAGTCTTGCATTGTTCGGAGGCACGCCTGCCAGAGAGAGATGGCAAGCTCGGCGACTAGAGTGGTCTGGAACTGAATTTTCGAAGAGGCGACCATACCGAGTGCGCTGCAGCCCCTCTCGCCGAGAGCAGAGTCAAGTCAGACATCCAGTCGGATCGTGCTCCTTCCTGGTGACAGTTGCGGCGTCACAAGTTCAACAACCTGACACAGCAAGCTTCGATTCATCGTACACGGAGGGTTTGGCGTCTGGTACTCTGCTGCTAGTGCCTGGGTAACCGCCACGAGGTATCATAAACTGGCGGTGACTGGTGCGCACTTGTTTCTTTTTCGATGTTGTTTTCGACGGGCGTCGTCCGCCACCGGCTAAGGCTGGAGGCTACGACCGCAGTTGACGCCCTCGGTGTTTGCCACATGGCGAATATCCAGCTTGTTGTCGTCACTTTCCAGAAGAGACAGCTGGTCATGCGAGCACAGTGGAAGCAAGGCTTGTACCAAAAGGAACACATCATTTCATTCCAAGTAAAACCGGAGGCGTGTTAGTATTTAGGTCATCTGTAAGAGTCTTAGGCCTGTTTGCAGGAATTCGATCTACAACTACCCGGATGTTCTTGCGACAACAGCTTCTGACCCGAAGGAGTTAGTTCAGCCACCAGTCACGCTCAGACTCAGGTCAGTCTGACTGGTGGCTACCACCTGCGCGAGAGTGCGCGCCGGAGCTTCCGCCGCGGACAGTGATGTGGCACTTCTGCTGGTCCGCTGCTCACAACCAGCAAAAGCCACCCAGCTCGAAGAGACTGTTGGCCAGTCAGGTCCACATCTGGATTCATTGTAGAGCTCCCGCGCTTGCTCACCTGTCGGTGTGCTTCCCCTTCAGGAACTCTCTACCCGTTGCAGAACGACAAGCGTTGGCACTTCGGAAGCGCACGCGCCCTATCTCGGAATGGTCCTCAAATCTCGCGCCGAGCACGTGAGAAAGGGCACCCCTAGCATCGCCAATGCAACGATTTGAACTTGCTGAGGCCTGGTCTATGCAGTTATCACAAGTGTGTTTTTTTCGGAACGCCCGGTCAGGGCCACCAGCCCCTGAAGTCTTGATGGCACCCGGTGCCCCGTTCGCGGTCCAGCAGGACTCGTTTGCGGAAACAGTGTCGCTTCTGCGGTGGGTTTCACACAAGTTCGCGTCCCGTCTACAGGCTTCAGGTAGTGGAGGGTATAGCAACTCCCCGGACCGGAGGTCCTAGATACAGCAGGTGGGAGGAAAAGCACAGGCGGTGCTTCTTCAATGGGTTGGACACGCACACTCCACCCACACCTAAAACTTCTTCCGAAACGGAACAAGACAGCTCCAACAGCTGAAGTGTGCGCTCTCGGCACTCATTCCGCTCTGCGTTCAGCGGCCTGGAATGAACGACATCATAGCGCTGAGAACCGAGCAAGGGCCCACTGCGGGTGTCCTAGGAGGCGCCTTGCAACCCCTAACAAGAGCGGGCAATCAACTGTTCCTGTTCACCGCAGGCCGCGCCTGCGGTGCGAAACTGCTGAGACATTCTGAGGCTCTTTGCAAGGTCTCAGATGGGAAGGCCGCAGAGGCTCCTCCGACGTCCTGTTCTGCTGACACTCTCAGTCACGCTTCTACTAGCCGGTCGCGAAGAACATGCCGGAGTTGCGTCGTATATTTGAGTGCTCCCTTCTCTTTGTTTGGAAACCGCACAGACGAGGCCACAGTCGGATCGGGACCCAGCTCTGCGGGTGTCTCAACGCTTTTGTTTTTGGTCCCATCCTCCTCGCAAACGGCGCCAGCAAGTTCAGGAGGCCGGCAAGCGGTTGGCCGGTGTCACAAGGGCAGGGGCTGACATGATTTGTTGACCAGGTAGCTTCGTGCAGGGCGGAGAAAACTTTGTTTCAAAGCCTGTGTGTAATTAGTAGCCTGACAGGGCTCTGTCGACGTTTTTTTTTATTGCATTTGGCAGCCCGACATGCGTCATCCTGATGTACCGTCGTCCAGGCCAGAGAACGCGCACACTGCCGCTAGCGAACCAGACTACGATCTGCCACTATATTTTTCACGTCTTCGCCTCCGTGTTCCTCGGCTTTAGCCCGAAGCATCCGTGGGCTGACAGCTGCTTGTGTGAATAACGAACGTAGCTGAGTCCTCGAAACGCCGAGCGGCAGAGAACACTTTTGAGTGGCTGGCTTCCTCAGGCTGACAGTGTTTCGCCCGGTCTACAACGGAACCTGCCGAGTACGAGAGAGGGGCTTCCAGTTTTCCGGTCAACAAGAGGGAGGCCCTCTACCGCCTCCTTCGTTGGCCGTACAACCCTCCGGGGTGCTGGAGCGCACGTGCTTTCCGTTATTGAGGACGTGCAGGTGCCTTCTGCACGTCAAGAGACTCCAGCTACAGTTTTTTTGCCACGTGGCACCATCCAACGAACCCGCCCAGTGACCGGTTGAGACGGATCCGATAATTGTGCGTGCCTAGCGGGTCCCTTGTGTTGCGACTATGTCGTTGCGCCACAGTGCATGCTTCTCTCTGTCACTTGCGTGGGTGCGGGATCCAGTATTGTGTCTCCTTCGGAAGTACTGCCATTCGTCACGTGCATGAACACAGGGAGTGGTCGCGTTCCACTAGCTTCGTGTTCCGAAGCGGTACGCACGCCTTCCCGATTAGTTTTAGAGTCGTTTGCCACTCGTCTTCCCTGAACCGCATTCCAAATGGCGCTTTCAAGGGGCTCTCAGACAATCAATCGCAGGCCCTCATTGCGGCCGTCTTCTTCATGGGTGTCGGGCAGCCTCACGTCCTTTCCCTTTCATTCGAATTGACGCTGCACGGCTTCTGTGCCTGAGGCCTCCAGGCTGATTCGATTCAGTGTTTTCCCGAGGCACGGCCCCCTGGAACCCGGACCGTTCACGCACACTTCTCGTTTTTGTCGGGGTCCCTTTTACCTTTCAAAGACTGCTGGCCCGTCCCGCGTGCCGTACTGGCCTGTTTCAGGTTGGCATGTTCCGAGGTCCTTGAGGTTAGAGTGTGATCTCCCGTCAGTCGTTAAGTGCGCGGCTTGCATACTCTGTCACAGTCTTCGTATTGAGCACGGTGATGCCAAGTAGCGCCGACTCCTGTGCTGCATCTGCACTGCACATGCACCTCCACACCAAGCATTGGTGTCAGTTCACAAAGCTAACAGTTTGTTGGGTTTGTTCGTGGCGTGATTCGCTATAGATGTTGAAACCAGACCGTTCTGTGTTACCGGAGTGAGATAGATATTGCAGTATCGCCACTCGACGCGCCGGAGCAGCCCGTTTGTTCGGGGTAGCAGTCTGGCCAGCATCAGGCCGGCGACGCCCTGCTGGCTATGGGAAGCACCATGGACGCCCCCGATGCCGATAGTGGCAGCGTTTCTGCCCCTCGGCTGCCCGGTCTTACAAACTGCGGCAAGCGGGCCTCTACAGTTTGTGACAGGAGTAGCGGGCCGGTCACAGTCAGATTTGCTAGATGCTTCGCAATGCCACAAGGCGGGCCCATCTGTCTCCGGGATTTGGATCCGGCAGATACATTCTGGCAGGCGTTCCACAACATCGGCAGCTTGATGATCTGCAACTGTATCAGTGTCCTTTCGACGCACCCTATACTCCTGGAGCATGTCCAGGCCGCAGCAAGAATGCTGGCCTGCCGGCACCAGGCTCTCAGGTGCTCCATCGAGCAGCGGTTCGCGGAGGACCATGTATCACGTGAACCGGAGAACACGGGGGCATCTCGTCAACTGACGCAAACGGACAAGCTGTCGAGACGCCTGTGGAGCATTTTCACACTCAGATTCGTCAGGAGACTGAGTTGCCCGTGCAGAAAGAGAAAAAATGGGTTCATCTGGAAAGACCAACGTTCACTCGCACGTGTCGATGTGGCCATGGCCCGTCTGCAGCAAGGAGAAGGATGGGACGCGGGCGCCAACTGTGGCATGCTTTGTGAAGATGACTGGATGAAGGCAATGGCTTATGAACAGAGTGTCCGGTTTGACACCGAAAAAGGTATGTACGGTTTTGAAAAGCAGACGCAGTCGGACGCGGCCGTGGGCGGTTCTCAAAATGCCCGGACCGCTGCTATAGTGAAGCCTGGGTCTCAAGTGAGTCGCGTCTAGAGAGGTGATCGGACAGCGAGAAGCGTGGTGTGGGCCACTAGCACCCTGAACGGCACACCGTCGTCCTGTTCAGTCATTTTTTCACACGTGACTCACGGCCCATCCGACGCTGTCAGCCTGACTGCTTTCACGATGGCCCCCACCATACTACACAAACCCAGTGACAGGAGGCCGTAGTGCGTAGTCTCTTTCAATCTTTCAGCTTTCGCCATGTGGCGCTTCAAACACTGGTGCCTACAGGACCGCTTTGGCGCCTTCGTCTGCTTCCCTCGCGCCGCCTGCCGGCGGAGACGGCGCTGCGCTGCCCAGAAGGTGGGCACTCAAGCAGTCGACGGGAGGGCAGCCATGAAGTCTTCCCTCCTCGAGGTCCAGGTATTTCTGCCTCGGACCCCTCTTACAACTACAGGACCCATATCGTGGGAGTGTTCCATCACTCCGTAATGGACGGCCTCAGTCGCCAGAATTTTTGGAATGAGCTCTCTTGCTTCCTTCTCGTACTTCAAAACCTGGATCGATGTGAGTCGTACGTTCTAGACCTTCAGGCTACAACGGCTGCACACGTCAACGTGCCATCGCATCCACAAGCTGGAAGGACAGCTCCCAGCGTAGCGCAGGAACGAGCCCTGCCGACAGGACACATAACGGCTGACTCTCCCAGTGGAAGCGTGCTGCACAGCCGCAGAAGCTCACAAGACGCCATGACTTCCATAGATCACTGGGGAGGAAAGAGTGCCGTTTCAGTTGCCGTTCAAGGCTGCTCGAAAACCCCCCTTCCTGTAACACGGCTCCCCGAAGCGGTTACAACAGCTACTCCTCTCCCGATACCCCTAGAGATGCTCAAGATTGTCCTGCTTGCACCTCATCTCTTAGCATGGGGATACGTATGGGAGCGCCGATCTTTTCGGCTCATCAGGAATCCCTTCCCAGCCTACTACCCACCGGCCCATTTTCGAAGCGAGGCCATGTGGCACCGGGGGCTCAAACTGGCGGCCGCGGCTCAAACATGCTCAAGCCGCATCCCCCTGGAGAGCTCCGTACATGCCACCGGTGACCGCGCGTTCACTTCTGTCATTCCGATCTACCTTGGCAAAGATCTAACTGACAAGCTGATATGGATCTGCAGAGGGAAGAAGACTGGCTTGAATGGGCTCATCATAGCAGCCGCCGCTGTAGCTATGTCTGAGATGATCTGGAACAGGAGGGAGCTGCTGGAGGAACTTGACCATCTCTTAGATCAGAAAGGCGAGGTCTCAATTGGACACTTGCGCCGAGCCCAAGGAGATGCACGAGGCGTGGCACGCGACACGTGGAGCGAGGAGGAGGATCTGGTCGGGCTCTGTTCTGTTGGGGTTCTGTCAGGTAGCTCGGCAACTCGCAGACCGTGCTGCCAGTCTCTTGCCGAGACTTCGGCAGCGCCGGCTTCTTACCGGACGGAGCCCGCGGAAGGTTGCACAGGCCCGGAAGACCCGGCCGTATTCTCAGCGCCGGTACCTCCGGCGGCGACAACTCCAACAGAGAGTCTCTCGTCCGCGCAAGGAAAAGGTGCAACAAAATTGACGAGCGGTTTCGAGCGGACCTCCACGACTTCAGAAAGTCATACGGACAGCTGCCGGCTCAAGAGAGGGAGCGAAGGATGCGTACACCACGGCAAAAATTGCCTGTTGTATGGGGAAAGCCGTCGCGGCACATGCGACTGTCCTTTGCCGCCGGCTCACAAGATACGTGCCGCACTGATGAAAGGCTTGAGGCGGGTAGGCTACTTTCTGGAGCAACTTTCGACAGTATTTCGCAAGCCTGCAGGTGAGATCGATCCCCTGCGCCTAGGAGCTTCTCGAGTGGAAAATCACCGGCGGCCCGTCTACCTCTACTCTCTCCAAGCCATTAGCGGGAGGCGATGGTTTAAGCACGCCGAGAAAGCGTTTGAGCCGACGGAGTTTGAGGACCAGGCCATGCTACACGATTTTTTGATCGAGGAAGCCCGGAGCAGTTTGGGCCATATTGCCTCTCTTGGACTCCAATCGGAGAGGCCTCCCGTCGTACCTGACACTCAGCGGCGGCTTCGCCGTGCGAAGAGCCCTCCGCAGTCAATCCATAGGCGAGTCACAACGATGCACCATTCCTCGGCCCCGCAACGAGGGTGCACTTCAGCGACAGAGGCGCTAGCGGACGGCTCGGACAAAGGGAGCCACTGCGGACTCTCCTCTTCAGAGGTGTTGAGCGCACTCGCTGCGGATAGCACTGGGGACACAACGGAGGCGCAAGGCCGTGTGGCTGAGCCGGCCTTTGCGGAGTCGCGTTCTTTTGTGCTCGGCTCCCCGGTTCCTACGCTGGAAACTGGCTCCTTTTCACTTGCCGACCCCTTGGTGAGGACTTCGGGGAGAAATCCCGATGAGGCCACACAGCGAGAATCAAACAGCTATCATTTCAGCCCCAAAAGAAGTGTGAGACAGGGAGTCAGCACCGAGCTTCCAGAGGCAAACGGATTGGAACACCATCTGTCAGAAAAACGAAGAACCGGACACCAGCCCAGGCGGCGGACGGTCCCCATCGCTGAGCTAGTACCGGGAGCTCTCATTAAGGATGGAAGCCTGAGCTCAGGTTGCGAAACGGAGGGTTCAGACCGGGCGGCGACAACCCCCGGCCCGGCGAGCAAACCTTCTTCTGTTGCGTGTTCATCGGTCTGCTCTACAGCGTGCTTCGACGAAGTAGAAGACGGCCCTCCTTCTAACCTGCTCGACGGTAGCTGTGGCGTCGCGGGAACATCTCCGACTGAAGCGAAAGACTCTTTCAGATCCAGCCTGGCTGCTTCATTGGCTCGAGCCAGAAGCTGGATAGAGCGGAAAAGCAGAGGCAAGCCTAGCAGGGTGGCTTCCAAACAGGGCGTTGTCGAATGTCTCGGCAAACCTAACTGGGCCAAGCAACTCGAACATATCGATAGTACGCAAGTGCTCCCACGTCCTGGGATGGGGTCTTATGCGCTAGTCATGCCGATTCGTCTGCGTGTTTCTCCGGACTGCGCCAGTTTGGGAACTTCACTTTGGGAACTCGCCAACAAGGCTGCCAAGGACGTGCACACCATTGTGAACGCTCAGCATGCATTTCGGCCCTCGTACGCCCTGATTCCCTGGCACTCAGTTACGGTCTATGCTCGCAGTGTCGTCGACAACCTGAACTTGCTCTCGAAGGTGAGTCGTATGAATCCCAGCTATCGGCCATCAGCTTTCCTGATCAGCAACGGCGGCAAGTGGGACGCGACCTGCATGGAAACCTTTATGCGTCATCTTATTTTAGAGGTCGTTCATACGGCCAAGAAGCAGCGGTCTCTGGCTGTGTATCGGCAGCTGCGGCAACAGATGTGCGAAGAGGGCTGGTGCGACCGCGGGACCGAGCGCGGCCCTGTGCCCTCATCGCAGTCTCTGGCCTCATCGCCAGTAGGATGCTGTAGTCCCCTTGGTACCCGTTACAGTTGGGGCTCCGGCAGGCCTCCCGAGCCAAGTGTGCCAGACAGAGATGAGCCAGTGAAGTCGGGAAGCAGCCTGTGTCACTCGCGACGTCCAGGTTCTTTACCGGGGTCCAGTCCACCCTTGCAGCCCCACGTTTCCCGTACATTCGAAAACATCGCTACGAAGAAAAGTGCTTCATTTCCGACAGGCGTCCCAAAATTTCATCCGTCGTCCTTGAAGATTGAAAGCAGCTGGTCCGCAGTAGCTCAGCACAATGTGGGGCTTAACTACTTCGCCCATAATGTTGCTACAGTGAACGGCGCCTTAAACTGGACACTGCAGTATCACACGAATACGGTCAGCCGGGAGTTGGCAGCGTGCTACGCGCGCCGTATTCTTAGCATCCTCCTTTCCGTTTGCGAACTAGAAGATCAGAACGGTGAAACGAAAGAAGGGGACCTCTGCACTCAAGGCCCAGAATGCTCTTCGTACCCTGCCCATGGTCGGCCTCACAGGCGGCCTACCTGTACAGGTTTTTCTGAGAGCCGCAACCGAATGACGAAGAGGAGGAATAGCACCTGTCGTGGCCCACTGTCAACAGAGGACTAAGGCATTCTGTCTGGGGTTCTGGGCTTGACTGGAGGGCGACAGCACTTCATACGGCACATCGCGAAGCGGGTAACTCGCACCTCGTTGTCGGGACGGTGTTCCTTGTTGGGCTTGAAGGTCTTAATCACCCAGCTACGCCAAGACAACACTGCCAGATGCTACAGACGAACACCTGATTACCAGCTACACGGATTCCCATCTAACGTCCTCGGCGCCTAATCCTCCCTAACTGTTGTTCTGCGGGTCAATCAGTCACCGGCAGCCACGCGACCGTAGCAGTCTCTTCAAAAGAACTTGTGCTTCCGGCACTGCTCGCTCTTGCCTGCGACAAAGATTTCTTTCAGCTTTTTCCTAGCGGTACAAGTCTTGACAAGTCTTGGCCGAGGCAGCCAGATGCGTCGCACCAAGGCGCTGGCCCGTTCCGGCTCAGACGACCATCACAGACATCAAATACCAAACATTCTTCCAAAGAGAAGGCTGGGCTTACTTGAGTGCTCTACCTCACCCGATGGGTCACGGTGGTCCGACCAGGAGTAGGCAGGCTCGATAGACGAAAGCGACGCTAGTGATTGGTGCAGGACCGCCAGCGAAGCTCGTGGTGGAACTGAAGTAGCTGCTCATCGTTCACACACTATCGGAACAACATCGAAGGAGATCAAGCCGCTTGTACTCGTATTTTTTGTATTCATCGAAATCTAGCCGCGCCTGGTGGGCCGCCATATTCATGCTCTCCTGGAAAAGCAAAGAAAAAGGTGCACACTTTCTGGGAGCGTTCTTTGAGGCTGCTCATGGTGAATTTCTGCCCGCGCAAATCCTCCACTTGATGAGCCGCGTGCAGTCAGTCGTTCAGGTATTGACAGGCCGGATGGCTTCAGCGGTCATGGCCAACTTACAAGTAGATGAATCTTCCATCGAAGCCGTTTCTCTCTGTTTTTGGCGAGCTGGAGCAAGCGATACTGGCTGTCTCTTTTCCTCTTTCGGGGTGGAAGAACACAGCACAACGGAAGAGAAAGAGTTACTTCCTGCGGTCCTAGGTGTGATGCAGTATTGACAGTTGACAGCGTGGATGTGAGTCACCTACCCTTTCTGCGCTTGTCAAACGCCGCTCGGATGTGATCTCGATCTCAAACCCGTCTCTCCTTGCTCGCCACTACACACGACAACGATACACGCGCTCGAACTGCGTCCTCAAGGTCAAAGCCGCCTGTCAGGGTCTCAGCCCGACCAGCGGCAGTCCAGGGTATCGCCGGTGCGACGCTGTAATCAACTGACTAGGCAGTGCCTGGAGAAGGCACACTGATTCCTCACTGGCGTGTCCGCGGGTGACCTCGGTGCGTGGCTCACCTCCTCCAAGTCCCTGCTGACTTGGTGATGTTCTGAAGCGCACACAACATGAGTAGCACCCTTGACGTCAGCAGCAGAAAAAAGACAGTGCGACTTTGGTCAGAAAGGCTGCGGGCGACATAGTGTTCGCCGGACTGGCTAGCCTGTCCGAATGTGTAGCATTGAAAGCAAAGTTGCTCCAGAGCGGTCTTCTCCTCATAGCTGTCTTCATCGTGCGCTCTGCCACGGGGGTTACTACCGCAACACTCCGACATACCTAACTGAAGCATATCGTTCCTCCGCCCAAGCTTCGAAGCTTCCAGGTCGGCTGCGGTCCGCAAGCCCAGGGCTCGATTCTTCTCTCCCCGCACTGCCTGTTAGTATCATTCACAGTTAGCGCAAATGCAGAGTGCGCGCAAAGAGTAGACTGGTCCACAATGCAGTCCTGCCACCTTCGCAATACCCACCTCCAGGTTCGCCTTCAAGTCGGCGATTCTTTGCGCCAGTGTGTTGCATTCACTTCGCTTCAAAGAGAGGGCCTTGAAGTTGTTGTCACTGCGCCACTTGAGCTATTCACAAGGCAAACAAGAGAGGCGACACCAGTAAAGGAAAATCACAGACCCTTCTTCCGTAGCCTTGTAGAATCCGTATCCAATGTGGTTCGGTCTGAGGCAAGGCCGGATTGATCTACGGTCGCGGCATAGGGCCCCGTGGGGTTGTTTACCAGATTTCGCTTTTGGTGTAGAAGATTGGCTTGCTGGCGGACAAATACAAACTCCGCCTGCACTCTTGCTGCTGCGTCATCCCGGTCTGGGTTCTGCCCTAGGGTTTTAAGGGCCGCTTGCTCGGGCAGTTCCATGAGCGCGCCACAACTAATTCACTTCTTGCAAAGGGTAAGGGTCACTCTTCCCACACGAGAAAATGACGGCTGGGGTTAGTGGAGAGCCGCGGTGGACTACAGTGTCACGAAGAAAAAAAGGGCAGGCAGAAGAAGCCAAGACGTGTCCGGGCCGGCACTGCGTTTTCATCAAGAGGCGGCAGCATCTCAAAAGAGAAGCCGCAGCCACAGCCCTTGCTGGAAAAAGTCCCGATGTCTGGATCTAGCGAGCGCGCCAGCTGGTTCACTCGTCGGGAAACCGGCGGTGCGGATCGCGGGCTAAAATGACGAGGGCTTCCGCCGGTGAATTAAGTGCAGAAAGCAGGCCAACAAACTGTTGCTACGCTTTCGGCGTCAAACACCAACCAATGGTGGGCGACTGTTTAGCCCGCCGGGAACATCTGCTGAAGTACAGACAGCCAGCTAGTTCGTAGCTCGAAACCGCCCAGCATCTCACAGGTGCTGGTTAGCATCATTTTTTGTCACTCCTGCAACTCCTAGGGAGCAGACTGCCAAGCGGGCTACTCGAGGAAGATGCCCAGGAGTTCCAGGAACGTGCCCTCCTGTCGGACGAGCAATAGCATTCCTCGTCCGGACGCCCGGCAATTGTCCCCGTTTAGGGTTTACAGCCGGCCGGGAACAGAGGCCGCCTGCCAAGTCCTCGCTGAGGCGTGGGTTGGTTCGGCAGGCTGCGCGCCACGAGGGGGCCTAGTGGCTCCAATAAGGGTTTGTCATCAAGATTGTTCTCAAGAACACTTTTTGTATATGCATATATATATTTTTTCTCTGTTCTTCACCAGAGCTCTTGTCCATGGCCTTACTGCCCGGCGTCGCAAAAAAAACCCTGCCTGCCGTGCAGCGACGCCTGGGTAGGCCGGAGCCTACCACCGATACACAGTAGACGCCAGTCCACAGTAGGTGCTTCCACCGCCTCCGCCAATGGAGTAAGCAACCGTGTCGGTGCGTGTGCTGGGCAAAGCCTCGCAACACGCGAACCCGCTGGGCACCTGCTCTAGAGTCTGCCAGAGATTATTGCTTCGGGAAGGGCAGCCCTACCTCTGCCTGCATTATTGCGTCCTGCAAGACTCAGCGTGCCCTGAGTGGCGACTGATGGCAGATGCATGCCTGCCTGGTGTCTATGGCTTCCTTGACAGGTGGTGGTGCTAACCCAATCGTCGTTGGAAGCGTACACGGGAACATTTCCCGGCTCGAGAGTGTCGGTGGGTTCGTACTGTGTCGCCACGCGGGGGCAATGTGTCCTTCTACCCAGATTCAACCTGGGTTCCCCGGTTTGTTCCGCAGGGTCAATCAGGCTACTCCGCAGTAGATAGCCAACGTTAATGGAAGACCAACACTCTCACTGACACACACACACCCTTCGACTCCCCAAACCGTTGCTTATCCGTCGCGAACAACCACCCGTCCGCGCGTCGCTACTAAAGCAGGGGCGCCACTCCCTGGTCACAAGCTACGCGTTAACGGATACGTTGCCGCTCTATGGGCGTGTGGGCTTCCATGAATCCTCCCCTGCTTTTACTGGCAGCGTCCCTTGTTGCCACCCTCATGACTTGCCCTTCTGTGAGTCGGGACACGAAGAGGCGGTGGATACATTGGATAGCTACAACGTTGTATAACTGAGTTCAACATAGAATCCGCACAGTAGTTTGAAGTTCTTGAGCTCGTTTCGGGACAATCGTTTGATGAAGCCACTCGCGAGTGTCATCCTGGCAGCTCGGCCCTGTCGGACTACCCGTGCTGCCCTATGTCGTCGGCGCCTCAGTATCCCATGCCGTGCAGGCACTTTGGATACCGGTGCTGCCGTACATGGTCAGCTCTTGGATGTCTGCGTCGGCACTCGCCACTCCTGAGCTACTCGTATTCCGGAGGTTGACTTGCTGGGTACGGACGTCAGGTGCGGTTGGTGCTTTCGCAATCCGGCACGGTGGGACTATTGTCACATTGCGACCACCGACTGTGCGTCCTCCTGGCGCTTCGGCACTTTGTGGATCTGCCCACAGTGCCATGAGTGATCACCCTCTGAGCATTCACGTCGCTGCTCGATGCGCCTGTATTCAGCTCGCAGTCTGGTAGCGTCTCCATGGCGCTTCAACT
>NW_027153584.1:0-201 GCF_002600585.1 Cystoisospora suis
CCTTGTCTAACGCACAGTGGGCGCGCTGTTGAAAGCTGCATGGGATATCTATACATGATCTAGTCTGGTGTTCTCGGTCGTCATTGTTGCGCTCGTCCCAGTCGAGGGGAAAGCGGGGGAGACGGGACGTCCGCCCGGAGACAGGAACCCGGTGCAGTGTATCGAAATTTAGGACAGTCGTTCGGCTCGTAAGTACTTCCT
>NW_027153584.1:563-1129 GCF_002600585.1 Cystoisospora suis
GCCCTTGCCGCGCTGGCGCGCTGCCGCCACCTTTCAGGGGACGCAGGCACGGTTGGTCACGTAGTCCTCGTGTCGCCTGAAGGGCTGCAGGCGCCAGCAAGCTAAGTTCAGGTGAATCGGCGTAATTTGTGAGCGGGTGCGATTCGTCACCGAGTCGGGCTGGAGTACCGGGCGTCGTGTCAGCGTCCTCATCGCAAGACGCGGACTTGAGAATCTAAAACTGTAGCGCATAGCTGTCAAACAACAGGTAGGGCTTGCCCTAGTTTATCTGCGAGCAACAACAGTGGGAAAGGTCCCTTGCGCGCTTTTCTGTAGGAGCAGGCGGGGAGCTGTCTAGACGTTCCTTGTGGGGGCAGTTTCATGTGACAGAGGGAGGACTCGTTTTCTAAACTCATTCTTTCCAACGTGGCCCGGACGGGGAAAATGTGCGCCGATCTAGGAGGAGACAGACACGGGCTTTTCCGCTGCGGTCAAGGCATCCACGGCGGTCCCCAATCCCGTTAACAGCGGAAAGGAGGGGGCGATCTGGTATCGGGGGTCACGTTGCGACAGGAAGAACTGGACTG
>NW_027153584.1:1387-1588 GCF_002600585.1 Cystoisospora suis
GGTTTTCCTTCGTTTCACGGGCGGTGTGTTTCCTGCTGGTCACCACGTTGGGAGAAGCCCCAGGGAATAGTTTCCTTCCTCATATCTCTTTCGCTATCCTTATCTCGCCCACTCTTCAGAATGGGAGCTGCGCGCCCCAGACCAATGGCTGTCCTCGAGCTTTCCATTCGTGTGGGCGTGCTTTGTTGGGAATGTGTTGTT